>NW_028230670.1:0-46839 GCF_043228905.1 Azolla caroliniana
AAGAGGGGACAGATCATATAGTGGTATCAACGGACCTCATGGCGATGGATATGCAGAGATCAAGGGAGGAGGAGATGGAGAGATGAGGGAGAAGAAGAGATGCAGAGAGAGAGAGAGAGAGAGAGAGAGAGAGAGAGAGAGAGAGAAAGCTTTTGGTTTTTGTGGCTATGGCGATGGTGAAGCTCAGAGTGGGTGTGGGTGGGGGGGGGGGGGGGGGGCGTATGCGTGCAGTTGTTTTTTTTCCTGATTGAGAGAGAGAGAGAGAGAGAAACAGAGGATGGTGGGGTGGGGAAGGGAGAAGAAGGAGAAGGAGAAGAAGAAGAAGAAGAAGATATGTGGGGTATTATTATTATTATTATGAAAAGAGCTAAAAATCGATCCATTTGCTTAATGACGTGCCTTAACCTTGATTAGTGGGGGTGACTAATCATCCAAGGTCATTAGCCACTAAACACCCTCCCCGCGTTCACACTTGGGCTTGGTCGCCCAAAGTCAAATCAGTTAGGGTTTTTTTTTCCTGCCTTTTTCTTTTTTTTTGTTGGTGGTGTTGTTTCATTTGGCTTCCCCCCCTTCTTCTTTGTCCGGCCACATATGAACCCGCCCAAAGTTAACTCCCCCCTTATTGGCAGCGGCTCGGCTCGGCTTAGGCTTGAGCCTGCCGTAACGGTTTGAGCTCAGCTTGGCTTGGCTTGAGCCTCCCAAACCGGCTAAGCCGTTTAAGTTATTTAATTGTAATAAAATTATGAAGTTCAATATAAATTGTAATAAAATTATGGTATGAAGTTGAATATTCATTGTAATAGTATTGTTGTTTTCTCCCAAACCAGTTCACAAACTGGTTTCCAAGCCGGTTCACAAACCGGTTTAGGGATCAGTTTGGTTCAGTTCGGTTCAGGTTTGAAAACCCCCCAAACGGTTTAGGCTTAACCGGTTTGGCTTGGATAAGGCCAAACCGACTAAGCCTAAACCGAACCGTTGTTGACCCATATGTCTCAACTCGATTTGGGTTCATTCGTTTGCTATTTCTCTTCGTTCCTTCTTCCTCAATATTTGTATTGTATGTCTCTCTATCTATGTGTAGTATGTACACGCGTCCCTCCAAGCCCCCTCTATTCTCCCCTTTTTTTTTGCCTCGTACTTAGATCTTCGTTCGTTCGTGAAACGCAACGGATGACAAAAGCTCGTGAGATTCTCAATTTTAGTTTGTAGATGCTCTCTGTTTCTTACATTGTGGGCATGAGAGTACGAGTTTCCTAGCACTCATCGAGTCCTCTAAACATCCTAGGGTTTCCGAATACATAGAAGAGCGTATTCAAGGATTTTCTCCCTAGAATTTTGGAAGTCACCACAATGACATGAGTTGAGGGAGAACTCCTAATTGTTGGGCTTACATAGCTACGTTTTCCCTTCTTTGAGAGGTTCAAGACTTTTCCGCATTCTTGAAAGCCCTTGATAACTAGGTAATGGCTCCAAGACCTTTTTTATAAAAGATTCACCGTGGTATTAATGGAAAGATGCCCAAAGGCTACAAATAACTCATATAGGAAAATATAACCATCACAACCTCATCAACTAACATGTCGAGTAGCAAAAGCCTGCACACATCTACTTGAACAACTACATTTACACCTCTAAGATTGGGGTCCTTCCAAGACGGGGGGTCGGAAAAAGAGCATATATCTCCAATTTATTCTCTCCCCAAAAGAGGTGAAGACCTCTGCCTTTTTCCACATTTCTCTAAAATGTTGTTGCTTACAAAACACAACATTAGGCTCACCAGTTATTGCCTCATATTGACCTCTTAGAGTATGCATCAACCATTTCTCCTTGACTAACTCAACTGCATTTTGTTTGACTTTTTGAAATACACATTTGTTAAGATATCAAGCTCAATCAAAGTTACTAATAGAATATAGTTGAGCTAGGATTCCTTGTTCTTATGCGAGTCGGCATATTCAACGCCTTGGATGTACTTGTGTCAGCCCACTGCCTTTATGAGAGTAATCTAGGGCTATCTATATATGTGCTCACAGAGCATGTTTGTAAAGTTAAATAGTCTTAGTGGAGAAATATATTTTTGTTTTTTGTGGTTTGTGTATTCTCTGTTGATTCTGTCTCGATCTCTGTCACACAACACTCCGTTCTCCACGGCACTTTAGACGATTCCACAACAAAAGTTAGTGAGGTTCTTTACATGGTATCATAGCAAGGGTTCAATCTAATCCTCTACAACCGACATATGTTGTGACAAAAAGTAGTGATGCCGCCAACAAACCGGCTAGAGATTGAAGTAGTAGCTTATTGATGACAAGATGGATAAGCACATGGGCAATGCCCTTGCAACAAAGAACTTAGAGTGGCATAACTACGCATCTTGGGAGTACAAGTTGCACTAGGATCTGCTAGGGCATGGATACTCGAGTTACATTGACGGCACCGGCACCAATGAAAAAACGTTGGAACTGATGCACAAGGACTTCATGGCGTGGGAGCAAGCAACAAGCGGGATGTTAAACTATCTAGTGTTTTGTGTATAGGAACAGATTCTCGGCTATATCAGGGATGCCAAAACACGGAAGGAGGCATGGGAGAATTTGAAGAAGTTTTTCACCGCAAGCACCACGGTCAAGAAGTTGCAGCTCATGCAGGAGCTCAACAACATCCGATAGAGGGAGAGGCCGATGTCAAACTACACATCCAAGATCAAGGGAATCGGTGACGCATTAGGCTCCATCAATGTGATGGTGGAGGAAGACGAATTGGTGCAGATTTGCTTCGAAAGTCTAGCACAGTGTTATGGGCCGCTCAGAACGGTCATCTGCACATGGGAGAAGTTGCCCTCCTTCTTCGACCTACAATCCATGCTACTGGTCGAAGAAAACCATGCACAAGTGACGAGGAGTGCTCCTCTTGACAACCAAATGTTGTATATGGAGGCAGGTTGACCCCGTGGTGGTGGATGGAGAGACGGGTCGGCCTGCAGAAATGGCGGTTGGAACCTACATAAGAGTGTAAATGTACAAGAGAGGCATCATAATGGTCAAGGACCCTCCATGAGAAGGGGGAGTCACATTGGAGTCGCAATCCATCAGAATAGGTTGACTGATTGTTGGTATTGTGGAAAGAAGGGCCACCAGGAGGAAGACTGCTGGAAGAAGCAGGCCAATTCAGAAGGTCGACAGAAATCAAACTTTGCCTGCATCTCGGGACATGTGGGAGGTGATCCCTCTTTTGTAATGAAGCACCATGCAAACTCCACGGGGGCAAACATCTCCAAGTAGGAAGAGGTGTGGTATGTCAACTCGGGCACATCTAACCACATGATGAACCATGAAGAATGGTTCACAGATTTACGAGAGCTTTAGCAACCGGGATACGTGGAAACCGACGACGACAAAATGCACACCATCGAGCACATAGGCAATGGACCCCTAAGCCATGGCTAGAGGGACTACATGAAAAACATCTTGCATGTGTCGATGATCACCAAGAATTTGGTATCGGTCGGACATCTCGTAGATAAAGGAATGTAGGTATGGTTCAACTGCGATGGTTGCTTCATCAAAGATGGCAGCGAGCTTATTGCACGTGAACACAGAGAAGAGAGGATGTTTATCCTCGACACCAACAATGTGAGCACTGCCATGTATGCCAAAGGACAAAAGGTCGAGATGGATATCGACCTGTGGCATAAGAGATTCGGCCACATCAACTTTCCATGACTATAGGACATGGAGTCAAAACAACTTGTTCTTGGGTGGGCAAAATTTAGTGCGCGCAAGGACCAAGTCTGTGTAGCTTGTCAACTAGGAAAACAACATTGACTTCCCTTCCCAAATAAGCGCAAGCAGAGCTAAAACAACCTAGACATAATCTATATGGATGTGTGGGGACCTACACAGAATACAAGCCTAGGCGGCAACAAGTACTTTGTCTCCTTCATCGACAATTTCTTGAGACACACTTGGATCTTCTTGATCGAGAAAAAGAGCGAAGTGTTCTTGTGTTTCTTGCAGTTGACGAGCCTAATAGAATGGGACACGAATAGTAAGATTAAGTGTTTGCAATTTGATGGTGGGAAGGAGTACTTCTCCGGTGAGTTCACCGGATACTTGGAAAGGGAAGGAATCCATTGAGAGTTCTTGTGCAGTACATTCCACAGCAAAACGGTGTTGCGGAGAGGAAGAACAGAACAATTGTGGAAGTTGCACGCGCGATGCTTGAGGAAAAGCACATGCCCAAATTTCTGGGCCGAAATTGTCCACACAATGTTTTACTTGTTGAACCGAGTCCGACAAAGGGAGTGCACATAACTCTACATGAGGCCTATTTCGGGCCCAAGCCGAATATGGCCCATTTGCAGGTCTTCGGGAGTATTGCATATATTCATATACCGGACGAGAAAAGGAAGAAGCTAGACCCAAAGTCGGAGAAGTGCATATTGGTCGGGTACTCAACAGAGCAAAAGGAGTATAAGTGTTTTAGCCCTCGAACCTTAGAGATGCAAGTGAGCCGCGACATCGTTTGATGAGTCTGCATCGTGGTACTCACCATCGACTCTTGAGACTCCCATGGGCTCCGAGCCAAACATCGAAGACGAGGAAAGTGTGGCTAGGTTGAAAGAGATTGAAAAGAATACGAAGCGGAAGCTTGTACACAACAGACACAACTGGCTGAATTAGACAACAGTAGATAGTTAGGTATACACAAAGAATGAAGTACATTGACAAAGGGAGAGACTGAGTTAGCAAAAAACAAAACTTCTATTAAAAAATAATAGTGCTCAATACATACAATGTGCTCATAGAGCACTTTTTATATAAGCCCTTGATAGTGGGCTGGCACAAGTACCGACAAAGTACTTAATGCTCACTTATGAGCTATGACACTAAACAACCTATATATTCATATTACTAAAATAGGAATGTAGGTCCTAACAACACTTATGACCTTGTTGGCTTTTGGGCTTCTAGCCAATTCAACTTATGGCTCTATAACCGATCCTCATCAACCGATTCGGCTATCGCCTTCTTCAACCGACTTGGCCTTTCATCCTTTAGCTGATTCGGCTTGTGTTGATCTCTTGTCACTAAACACCCTGGTTTATCTGGTTCCGGTTTCGGCTCCAGTTTGTTGTTGTCATCCTCTAGCGCTAATCTCCCTCCACCTGTTCTCTTATCAATTCTCCTCCTCAAGTGCGGCATGTCGAGATGTTGGAAGCCTAGCATCTTGGAGAACTGCCATAACTTGTCTAGTCCTAGTGCCTTTGTGAAGATGTCAACTACTTGCCAATTAGTCTAAACATATCGGAGTTCAAATTCACCACTAAGTTGGATGGGAGCGTGGGAGACATGGTTCTTTGCTATGGAGGAAGAGATGCGGGCACTTGATGCCAATGAAACATGGGACCTAGTTGACCCTCCTTAACATTGCAAACCAATCGATTGCAAGTGGGTGTACAAGGTCAAGTATGATGCTGACGGTTCGGTCAACCGGTGTAAGGCCCAGTTAGTGGCCAAAGGATACACGTAGACCCACGAAATCGATTATGACGAGACCTTCACTCCGTTAGCGAAGATGACGACGGTTCATGTGGTGTTAGCGGTTGCCGCCAAAAAAGGCTTGCTTTTTTTCGGAAAGAGGTCTCCCCAGTAATGTAATAACCGTTCGGAATTCCCGATCCGCCAATCTTGGGTGAAATAGATATCGCGGGAGAGGGTCTTCCCAGTCGAGTGAAATCGGAAGGAAAAGCTTCGGCTATCCGATGGTCATCGATCTCTGGAATTATGAGTACAGTTGATAATATCATCTGTTAGGAAGTAAGTAGGGGCAAGGGGGTGGCATCTTCACCAAATGGACATGAAGAATGTGTTTCTTCAAGGTGATCTTGAAGAACAAGTCTACATGATCCAACCCCCCCCGATTTCAATCGGAGATGAACAAGTCGGCAGTGTGCCGACTCAAAAAGTCGCTTTATGGCTTGAAACAAGCCCCTCGAAGATTACACATTGGTTGCGTAAGATGGGGTTTACGGCCTCCAATTCAGACTCTTCTCTATTCATCCGGAAAGGTCTGGATGGTCCGATATGTATCTTGTTATATGTAGATGATCTAGTCATCACCGAACCCGACCTCACTGAAATCGACCAAGTGAAGTTCCAGTTGTCGAACGCTTTCGAAATGAAGGACCTGGGGGACCTTCGTTATTTTCTTGGGATTGAAGTGATCCATACCCCCAATGACATATTGTTATCTTAGCGACATTATGTGCTTTGCCCCGACTCCGGACTGCCCTGCGATGAGAAACAGTTCTAACAAATTGTCAGAAGCCTTATTTATTTGACGATCACCCAACCCGACATTAGCTATCTGGTCGGAGCGATAAGTCAATTAATGCAGAAGCTGACTATGGAGCACCTTCAGTGCGTGCACCGAATACTGAGGTATGTTAGCGGCACTAAGGACCAGGGACTGTTATACCGACATGGTATAACTGAGAAGCTAGTCGTATATACTGATGCCGACTGGGTCGGAGATGCGTCGGATCAACGGTCTACTTCTAGATTCATGTTCTCTCTAGGTAGTGCGACTGTTGTGTGGAGTAGCAAAAAGCAGCCAATTGTGGCTCTATCGAGCATTGAGGCTGAATATTGTGGAACTATCGTAGCCACATGTGAAGCCATCTGACTTCGACAATTGTTGCAAGACCTTCGGATCGAAGTCCCGACTCCGATCTCAATCTACTGCGACAACATGAACAACATGTAGGTCGCCAAGAACCGTGTGTTCCATGCTCGGACGAAGCACATAGAAGTGCATTATCACTTTGTGCGTGAGCGGGTCCTCAATGGTGAAGTAGAACTCCGGTATGTCCGGACGGATCGACAGGTTGCCAACATCTTCACCAAACCTCTCGACCTGGACAAGTTGCAACATTTTTCGAAGATGCTTGGTCTTCCGCATCTCGACATGCCGCACTTGAGGGGGAGAACCGGAACGGAAATTGGGAAAACAAGTGATGGCACCGGACGAAGAGCCGGAGAGATAGGGGGAGACAAGAAGAAGAAAAAGGAAGCCGAGTCTCCTGAAGAAGTCAGCGCATCTGATGAAGTCGAAAAAAGCGGTGACAGCGGCAGAGTCAAGAAGGACAGAGCCGACCAAAAGGCCAAGACTCGGACGTGGTCTGATGTGGTAAAGGGCCTGAAGATTGAAGACGAATTGGAGTCAGTTAATTCGGACAAGAGCTAGAACGAATCGGAGGCACTTGATTCGGAAGAGGTGGTTGATTCGGATGAGCTGGATCAATTAAATACCAAACGGACGAGAAGGCAGCTGAAGTCGACATTGACACAGAGGAACTGACGAGTTGAGAAGCACTGAAGTCGCAATAGCAAAGGAGCTGAGATGGGCCCTATGAGCAGACAAGCCGATCGAGAAGGTCGAGGTGCGCGGACCGAATGGGTCGTGGAAAGCGGAACCGGACGATCGAGGAGTGCGAGCAAGGTGGGAAGATGCTAGGGGGAGCCGGAGGAGAGGACCGGCTACCACAAACACTGATGCCACGATCCGACCTCAAGTTGAGCTTGAGGGGGAGTGTTGAGCGGACAAGGTCAACCAGATCCAAATCGACTGAATAAGCCAGAGCCGGATCGGTATCCGGAATGAAGAACCAGATCGGTGTTCGGATGGTATCCGAAACTAAGAGCTGGATCGGAGAGCCGGATCGGATTGTAACCGGTTGGTGTGTCCGTGACAACAGGTAGGCCGTTAGAGGCCTACGAATCTAGCCTAATACGTAGGCGTATTTTTGGGAGTTAGTCTCAGTCGCTCGTATGAGCATTGAAGTACTTGTTAATACTTCTGTCAGTCCTTTCGTGGACTTGTATAAAAGTGCTCAATTAGCACATTGTATGTACAAAGCGTTATTATTTTGAATTGAGTTTATGCTTTCTGCTCTCTCTGTCTCTCTTGTGTATCCTAAGATTCCATTGAAACTTCTTTCTCTGTTTTCTATTGTTGACTGGATAAACTGGTTTGTCAAAGCTTCCACATATTAACTTTAACAATTTTCCGTTGGGGATCCAACAACCCCTCCATTTTGAGCTCATGTTGAGCAACCTGCTCTAGATAATGCCTCACTAAGCACATTTTCATGTACAAGTTATTTATAACATGTTACATAATAGCAAAACAATAGCTACATGAATCTTATTTCTTATTGTTGTCACTGCCAAAGTGACTTTGCTCTCCATTGCAGCAACCAATGTTGCTTTCTCTAAATCTGTCTTTGTTGCCTCCAATGTCTCACATGCTTCATGGACATTTTTAAGCATATAGCTAATCAATATCTCACCTGTATCATTGACATTGACTTTCATTATGTTTCGGTGTGGTGTAAACTTACGAGTTTGTTGGGAGTCAACAGTTGTATCATCAATTGCCATGCTCCAAAATCTTGCCATGTTTTGTTGCATGCCCCCCCATCTTTTGGCATCGTTCTACGATTCCTCACCATAAATAGCCCAAGCTACCCTGTACATTTCAGGGTCCGTTGCATCCTTCACTGTTTTGCAATACTTGTATGCAAAAGCTCTAGTGAATGCAACAGACAACTCGTTGTTGATCGGGATCTCTTGATGTACTTTTTGGTGGAGCCTCATGCGATCATCATACAACTCCGGTAGTACATGCTTGAGCTTCACCTTGCCTTTCATTCTGGGCACTTTATAGATTGACAACCAATCTACATCACTAATCAATTTATCTGTTAGAATAGTAGGGTCAATACCCTTTAGCGACATACCATATATGTTGTTAAAGTCCTCCTTTGTCTCGCAAAACTTTGCAAAGTTCAACACTCTAGGATATGGAGGAAGGAGCCACTTGAAATAAAAAATCAATACATTTTACCTTTGCTCTACTGGGACATGTATTTTTAGAACCATAATTGGTAGGGAAGAATAAAAAATAAAAAATCAGCCACATTTATTAAAATTCTAAATCAAGTTTGGGGGAAGTTTGTAGACACAACCATTGAAATCAGAAATGTGAATTGGTGCAAAATTCCAACACTAAATCTGAAATTTTCAATAGTAATAAAAAAAATCAACCGCTTAAAAAATTAGAAACCCTAATTAGAAACCAACCACTTAAGGAAATCGAAAACCCTAATTTGAAATATGTATGAAATCAACCCTAATCATAATTGGTAGGGAAGAATAAAAAATACAAAATCAGCCACATTCACTGAAATCCCAAATCAAGTTCGAGGGAAGTTTGTAGACACACAACCATTGAAATCAGAAATTTGAATTGGTGCAAAATTCCAACACTAAATCTGAAATTTCGGTAGTAATTAGAAATCAACCGCTTAAAAAATTAGAAACCTTAATAAGAAACCCTAATCAGAAATCAATCGCTTAAGGAAATCAGAAACCCTAATTTGAAAAATGTATAAAATCAACCCTAATAAGAACTTTTGCCAATCAGAAACACACTTGCTGTTACACCTCGATCTTCGAGACATTCTTGTTTGGAACTCCAACGATTTCACCCTCATCGTTTTTTATAAAAGATGAACATGCAACAAAGTTACAATTATCAAAAAGGAAAAAAAAAAGATTTTTTAATGTGTAATTGATACATACTTGGACAAGGATCGAACTGGTGGCGGGAGCTTCGTCTGCGTTTGTGCTCAGAGTACTCCATCTGTTTGGATTTCGAACTCAAACTCACGTTAAACAGGAATTTGGTGATATTCAAGTCGAGTTAAAATGGGGGTGATGTTCCCAAGTTCCACTATGTCAGAAACCAAAATTCAAAATTTTGAGTATTTCCATAAATAAAATGACATGTATTTAACTAATAAAGCATAAAATTTCGTAAATGATCCTTATGATTTGCCCACAAAAAACTAGTTAAACAAATAGCTAAATAACTATGGCCATTTTAACAGCTAATTAGGTATAATAGTGTTTCCACTCGCATGCTTTTACCTTGTCTCAAAATGATTTGGGTGTGTATATGTTTTCTTTTTCTTCATTTGTGTGAGTGGTGATGAGGTTTTGTACACGCACATTTCCAAAATTCTATTCGTACCCCTCCGTTTTTGAAATTCTATTCCAAGAAAGAAGCCTCTATCACTTCTTGCCCTGTGTCTCTGACTCTGTCTCTCTTTCCTCCTTTATCTGCGTCGATTCCCGTCTTCTCTTCTTGGTTGCCTCTCTTTCTTCTTTCCTTGTTTTCCTTTCTTGACTATGTTTTTCTTCCTGTGTGCTTTCCTTCTTCTCTTGTTGTCTGTTTCTGTTCTTCTTCTTCGTTTTTCGTGTTATGCTGATCTTAGGTAGATAGGAAAAACTGTTCCAACGTGACTAAGCTTCTATCGTGCATCTTCGGTCTCCTGTCATCATGCTATGGCAAGAGATTGTTGCGCGCAACCCCCTCCCTGTACAGGGAACCGAACCGAAACCCTAAAGCATCGTCAAGGACAGGAAGGAACTCTGTATGTTCTGTTTTGTTCCCGGTCTATTCTCCCATGGTCTATTCTGGTCTGGTCTATCCGCTGGCTAAGTCGGCCGTCGTCACCCGACCGACGCTCGGATGACTGTCAGTCGGCTCTGCGTCTCGGTCGGCTCTCGGTCGTCACTGTTCCGTCCAGTCGTTGGTTCGGCCATCGATTGTCTCTGCTCGCCGGCCGTCTGAACGACACACTGTCTCTGTCTGTTCGGCCGGTTGCCAGACCAGACCGTCTCCGTCTGTCCGGCTGGCTCGACCGCTTGCTCGGATGGATGTCCCTCGGCCGTCGTCACTCACCGCCACACTAGGGAATACATATAAACCAATGTGCTTCCAACAAAACGGTCAATTTCAAGCAAACCCTTTTTTATGCTAACAAATGCATTTTAAATCCTTTTTCTGGATCTTTAAGCTTTGCACAAGCCTATAGTAAGTAAGGCCACAAGAGTGACACTACTACTACCCATACAAACAGGAACATTCATCTCCATTTCATCACATAGGACACAAGAGCCTTCTGAAATATATATTTTTTCTCATATCTAGTGATAAGGGATCTCCATGCCATCTCATCACGATGATCCAAACCATCAAAAACTGATTGTGCTTCCATTAGCTGCCCAATCTTGGAGAGCATCAAGACAAGATGACTCCCCGAGGATGCATCGGTTTCCAACCCTTTCTTTGTCATATAAGCATGTAAATGCAAGACATGTACAAGGTTTCTTTCTTTACAGAATATCTTCAAGATGAATGCAAAATGATCAATAGGTGTTGGAGAGAGCTTCCCATCGTGCAAGAAAAGAAGCATATCTTTAGAGCTAAGCATCTTCCAAGGTACACACTCTCCATCGCAAGCTGACTCTCACACAGAGAGTCCACGCACAAAACCACTCTCTAACACAGAGAGGGAGAGAGAGAGATTAGCGGTGGAGGGGAAGAGTGAGGGAGGGAGAGAGTATCTTGCAGAGATAGACACATAAAGATTGATAGAGAGACTTCCTCTCAATGGGAGGGTTGGGTGGGGGAAACTGAAGAAACTCCTCTCATGGCACACCCACCATTTCTTTGGTTGCACCAACACATAAACATAGAGGAGCATCGAGGGAGAGAGAGAGACTTCTTCTCAAGGGAAGGTTGGCCTTAGGGCGTGCCCTCGCAGACCATCAGCAAGCCCTCTAGGATGCAAAAGCGTGATACGAACAACTACAGAAGGAGCACGATACCTTGGTGGCCGATTTCAGCCGACATCACTGACAAATGCTTGACCTCCAAATTCGCGATCGGTTGCAATGCGACGAAATCACAACGTATCGACACGAACTCACCTCCTTTCGACACGACATTGAGGAAGTTGAGCATTGGTTAACGCCACAGTAATGAGGGCTCAAATGGAAGAAATGTATGCCCAACACACCGATTTTGCCATGGACTTGCAAGAATTTCGAGTACAAAGCGAGATGAACAAAGAACAAATTAAAGCTTTAATCCTCAAGCGTTAGCAATGCTTGTACTCGTGGATTAACGATGCTCTATTATTACAGGCATGCCCATATAATATCACGTGGTGAGAATTTACCGTATTATTCTATACACGTGGATAAATGTGAGTGTTAAACGAGAGTGTAAAGAAGGGGAGGATTACTTTTAATCCTCAGGATTGAGACAACCCATTAGACCAAGTGTGAACTAGCATGGGGGCCTTAGGTCTGACTATAAATATGAGGCTTGACTACCCTCATTTTATCATCTGTTGACTATATTGAGACTGTTCTTGTGGTGGGTCAACTCTTGTAGCGAGCACGCCAGCACTAGGTACGACTCAATGCCACGATGGTGGTATGGGACGCCAATCGAGGCTCGAGTTTGTCTCGATCCCTTCGTGTTACACTTCCGTGCTCGGCCACAACCGAGGAACAGGATCGATTCTCAGAAAACGGGAAATACAAGAATGCGCGAAGAAACAACAGAGAGAAGAGCACACAGGATGTTTAACGTGGAAAACCCTAAATGGGAAAAACCACGGGAGTCCTCAAACTCCAACTATCACTATGAACAGGGATGTACACTGGTGAAGCTACGAGGCAACAACCTTGAGCTCACTGTCTTCGCCACAGGCGGCGGTAATACACAGAGGCAACGACCTCTTCGTCTCTCTCTCTCTCTCTCTCTCGGCTGCTCTCACTTCGCATGAAAATGAGCAACAACACAGTAAAACTGTTTGCCCTAAGTCATATTTATACGCATATGACTTTCGGGCTATTTACAAATATAGCCTCAAGGGCCCTTGGCAAACATATTCACAAATATGTCCCCGCATCCGGATCTCGCTCCGGGTACATACATCATCCGGCTCCGTAGCCGGGGTCTTCATCATCCGGCTCCGTAACCGGGGTCTTCATCATCCGGCTCCGTAACCGGGCTTGCCGTCATTCATCTCCGGACATCCCATCCGGAGGGACCGAAATCCCAACAAACTCCCCCTTCACTTCGGCATGGGATGTCTCTCCAATCCGACCCTCTTCCGGCATGCTTCCAGCTTGTCGGGTGTGAGCACCTTGGTCAGCATATCCGACCCGTTCTCGTCCGTGTGGATCTTCGTCAGCACGAACTCCTTGTCCTCTATCCTTTCCCGGATCCAGTGGTATCTACGCTGGATGTGTTTCGTCTGGGAATGGTAGGCCGCGTTCTTCGCAAGGTGGATGGCACTCTGACTATCGCAGTAGAGCCGGTACTCCTCCTGCCGGATACCGAGCTCTCTAATGAAGTCCTTCATCCAAATTATTTCCTTGCCGGCTTCAACAGCCGCCATGTACTCCGCCTCCGTGGTTGACAACGCAACCGTCTTCTGCAGCCTCGACTGCCATGAAACAGCTCCCCCTGCATACGTCATCACATACCCTGATGTGGACCGGCTGGTATCTGCATCAGCCGACATATCCGAATCGGTGAAACCGTCGAGTTCGGGTTTACCGGAGCCGAATCGGAGGCACACATTCGCTGTGCCCTTCAGGTATCGGAGTATCCACTTGACCGCGTTCCAATGCTCTTTGCCGGGATTGCTCATGTACCGGCTCACCACTCCGACTGCATATCCTATGTCCGGTCTCGTACACACCATGGCGTACATCAAGCTCCCGACGGCTGAGGCATACGACACTTTCATCATATCCTCCTTTTCAGCCTTTGTCTTGGGACTTTGCTTGTTGGACAGCTTGCAGTTTGCCGGGAGGGTTGATCCGACCGGTCTTGCTTCCGACATGTTGAACCGGTGAAGCACCTTTGTCACGTACTTCTCCTGTGACAGCCACAATTGCTTCTTCTTCCGGTCCCGGATGATGTGCATCCCTAGTATTTGCCTCGCCGGACCCAGGTCCTTCATTGAGAAGGTTCGGTGAAGAGCCTTCTTCAGCATCCGTATCTTGACCTGGTCCCGTCCGACGATCAACATGTCGTCCACGTATAAGAGGAGTATTAGAAAGTCTCCTCCTTCGAACTTCTTCACAAACACGCAGTGATCGGACTGCGTTTTGTGGTACCCTTCGTCGGTCATGAAAGAGTCGAACTTCCGGTACCATTGCCGGGGAGCCTGCTTCAGTCCGTAAAGGCTCTTCTTCAACCGGCATACCAGGTGCTCCTTCCCTTTCTTCTCGAATCCTTCCGGTTGCTGCATGTAGATCTCTTCTTCGAGGTCACCGTGAAGGAATGCCGTCTTCACGTCCATCTGTTCTACCTCGAGGTCCATGCTTGCCGCTATGCTCAGCACCGTCCGGATGGAGGTCATCTTCACTACCGGGGCAAATATCTCGTTGAAGTCGACGCCCTTCTTCTGCTGAAACCCCTTCACCACGATCCTGGCTTTGTATCTCGGGGGGTTTCCGGCATCTCCCGGTTTCAGCTTGAACACCCACTTGTTTCGAAGTGCCCGCTTTCCTTTCGGCAACTCTACAAGTTCATATGTGTGGTTCTCATGCAGGGAATCCATCTCCTCCTGCATGGCACTTAACCACCTGCGGCTCTGGGTGTCGTGCTTTGCTTCTTCAAAGCTCTCCGGCTCCCCCTCGTCGGTTAGCAGCACGTGCTCTGGTTCCGGAAATCTCCGGGGAGCCCTTCTCTCTCTTAGAGGATATCTCCGTTCGGGAGCTTCGGTAACCGGTTCTTCCGATTCTTCTTCTTCATCCGAATCCATTTCGGAATCGGGGCCGGTTCCGGTATCATTTTCATCTTCTTCGGCCGGTTCTGTTTCTTCACCGTCTTCGGCCGGGTCTTCGAGTGTTAACCGGTCCCTTGCCGGTCGGGACTGCTCCTCGTAGAGTTTATCCTCACCGGTCGACTTGGAGCTCTTCATCTTCTTCTCCGACTCCCAGTCGGCGAGCGTCTTGTCCTCCATGAAAATGATATCTCGACTCCTGAATATCTTCTTGTCGACCGGGTCCCATACTCGGTAGCCGAACTCGTCGTCGCCGTAACCGAGGAATATGCATGGCCGGGTCTTTGGATCTAGCTTTCCTCTCCGGTCCTTTGCCACATGCACGTATGCGAGACACCCGAACACCTTCAGATGCCGGTAGGATACTTCCCTACCGGTCCACACTCTCTGCGGCGTGTCTCCGTCCAAAGGTACTGAGGGTGATCGGTTTATCACATATGTCGCCGTCGACATTGCCTCAGCCCAAAACCCCTTGGGTAGTTTCGCATGCGCCAGCATACTCCGGACCCTCTCCATTATGGTCCGGTTAATCCTCTCGGCCAACCCGGTCAGTTCCGGCGTCTTCGGCACAGTAAACTCGAGCCGGATTCCCTTCGAGCGACAGTACTCCTGGAACTGCCCCCGGTATTCCCCTCCGTTATCCGCTCGTATCGCTTTCAGCTTCTTGCCGGATTCCCTTTCGACTCTCGCGTGGAGTTCTTTGAAGACGGACAACACTTGGTCCTTTGTCTTCATCGGTGCCGTCCACAGTCTTCGGCTGTGATCATCTATGAATGTTACGAAGTACTGGGCTCCGCCATGTGACTTCGTTTCTACCTGACACACATCAGTGTGCACCAACTCCAATGGTGCGCTACGTCTCGTCGGTGGCCTTGAGTGGAAGGAGGTCCGGTTTTGCTTACCGACCAGGCAGTCGGTGCACTTCTCCAGGTGCACATGCTTCACTGGAATAAGGTTGTCTTCTGCAAGCCTCTTCATCCCCTTCTCACTCATGTGGCACAGTCTTTTGTGCCACAGCTCACCGGCAGTGTCGGCTGCCACATTCAGCTCTTCCGGACATAACCGGGCATTCATCAGGTACAATGTGTTGACTTTCCGGGCCCGAGCCACTATCAGGCTCCCCTTGCTGAACTTCATGACACCGTTCCGGATGTTGCCCGTGTAGCCTTCATCGTCTAGCCTCCCGGCCGAGATCAGGTTCAATCGGACCTCCGGAACGTGTCGAACATCCTTCAGCAGCATCTTGCATCCGGTTGATGTCATCAGCCACACGTCTCCTATGCCGGCAATCCGGCATGTACCTTCATTTCCCATCCGGACACAGCCATGCTCACCGGCTGTGTAGGATGAGAAGTATTTCTTCTCCGGGGTCAGGTGGAACGACGCTCCGGAATCGACCACCCAGGTCATCTCTACGCCGGCAAGGTTCAGCTCCCTCTCTTCGGTAATAAGCATTATCTCTTCTTCACTTGCCGCGAGTGCCGTCGTTCCTTTCCGGTCCTGCCCTCGCCGATCCGGACCTCTCCGGTCCGTGGCTCCCCGGTATGCACCGTTTCTCTCCGGTGACTTCTTCGAATCGGTGTCGTCGGCTCCGTTGTCCTTTCGGTAATGCCGACAATTCTTCCGGAAGTGCCCCGGCTTCCCACAGTGGAAGCATGTTGGCCTTCCTCTTGACTGCGACCGGGTCCCCGACTTCTCCCGTCTTTGCGGACTCCGGTTCCATTGTCTTCCCCGTTCCGATTCGGTAAGCAGCGCCTTCGAGTCGGAGACCGGTTCTTTATCTCTCCGACGCGCTTCTTCGTTCAAAATGCTTGTCTTTACCGTTTGTAGAGACAAGTTATCTTCGGTGCAGGAGGTGCTGAGAGTCACCACCAAGTTCTCCCAGCTTTCCGGTAATGTACACATCAGAATGATGGCTTGCATTGCATCCTCCAACGGGAACTTGATCGCCGCAAGCTGGTTCACGAATCCCATGAACGTGCTTACGTGTTCCACCATACTCTCGCCGTCCCGGTACTTGAGATTCACAATCTTCCTCATTAGGGAGGTCCGGTTCAACGCATTCTTCCTCTCGTAGAGGCCCGACAGCTTCTTCCACATCTCATATGCGTTGGTGTCATTCGCCACATGTTGTAGGACGCTTACATCGACATATTGTCGGATCGTCGCTACGGCTTTCCGGTTCAAGAGCTTCCACTCCGACTCAAGTACTCCCTTCGGTATTTCCGACCTGTCAATCGGTTCGTACAGGTCCCGAACAATCAGAAGATCCTCCATCTTGATCTTCCAGTCGGCGTAATTCTGCGCATTCAGCACCATCATTCCCGGCTGCCCGCTGCTGCCGCCTTCCATTTTCTGTGTTACCGTTGCTCTGATACCACTTTGTTACACTTCCGTGCTCGGCCACAACCGAGGAACAGGATCGATTCTCAGAAAACGGGAAATACAAGAATGCGCGAAGAAACAACAGAGAGAAGAGCACACAGGATGTTTAACGTGGAAAACCCTAAATGGGAAAAACCACGGGAGTCCTCAAACTCCAACTATCACTATGAACAGGGATGTACACTGGTGAAGCTACGAGGCAACAACCTTGAGCTCACTGTCTTCGCCACAGGCGGCGGTAATACACAGAGGCAACGACCTCTTCGTCTCTCTCTCTCTCTCTCTCTCGGCTGCTCTCACTTCGCATGAAAATGAGCAACAACACAGTAAAACTGTTTGCCCTAAGTCATATTTATACGCATATGACTTTCGGGCTATTTACAAATATAGCCTCAAGGGCCCTTGGCAAACATATTCACAAATATGTCCCCGCATCCGGATCTCGCTCCGGGTACATACATCATCCGGCTCCGTAGCCGGGGTCTTCATCATCCGGCTCCGTAACCGGGGTCTTCATCATCCGGCTCCGTAACCGGGGTCTTCATCATCCGGCTCCGTAGCCGGGGTCTTCATCATCCGGCTCCGTAACCGGGGTCTTCATCATCCGGCTCCGTAACCGGGCTTGCCGTCATTCATCTCCGGACATCCCATCCGGAGGGACCGAAATCCCAACACTTCGCTCATATATCTTTTTTCCTTATCATATGCTTACATTAGATAATAACTCTAATAGTTGGTATCAAAGCTATTGTTTTTAATGTTTCTTTTGTTAGTTTTTGTCTTCTTGATGGATGGTGATTGATCGACCTTGATTCAGATAGCGATCAACAAACAAACTTCGGTAACTCTTTCTTGTTTTTTTTTTCTATTATTTTTCTTCTCCTAATTTAATCATGTATAGTCAATATGTTTTTTCTTTATTGATTCAATGATGTTGTAGTGGTAATGAATTGATTGTATAAAATGTGTTCATGTGTATGAGATCAATACCTCATTTGACATATATTTGATATGTGATTTGTGTCGTATGCGTACGAGGTTAATACCTCAATTGCATATTATGTTTACATACAAATATTATGTATGCATATGAGGTCAATACCTCGATTTCTTTGTAAATGATATGTGTTTGGTGTCGTATGCATAAGAGGTCAATACCTCAATTTCGTATTACGATTAACCCTTATTTTTTAATGTTACCTCGATACCTCAAAATCGAGTCTAGAAGGGGACAATCGATTAACAACTTGTTTGGTTAATGACATCCCCAATTCGAACTATCATTGGATAGTGTATGATAAGGATCCAAAATCCTTCGAAGAGGCTGTTGAAATAGTCACAATTCGCTGGGAAACGTAAGACACCCAACGATTCATGGATCGCGATTGTAAGCGATAACATCCTTTTTGCGTATTCTACAAAAAAGAATGGTTATACAAAAGAACAATGTCGAAAGCTCTAATGGAAAGAGCATGACAACAAAGCAAAAGTTGCAGACCATAAATGTCAGATTCCTAATGTCCTTGAGGTCTATACACATCATTTATGTAATTGTAAATGCGCTTTCCCTCACTATGTATTGGGACCCAATGATTTACTATGTGCAAACGGGTATATTAATGGATCACCTGTACAATTTTTATTTGATTTGGGAAGCTCACACAATTTTGTGAATGATCGTTTGGTTCAGATATGGGGAATCCAACCCACCATAAGTGATCACACCTATAGGGTGCACTTGGTTGATGGAATAGTGCAATACATCAACGAGACGATTCATTCATTAGGAATTTGTATTGATACTTATATAGAGGAAGTAGACTTCCATGTAATGAATCTTTGTACCATTCATGTAATTCTGGGTTATCCCTGGTTTTTAATAAAAGCTCTTCTTTATCTATTGATTGGGTTCATCATACAATTACTTTTGTATTGAACGATTGTCCTCATTTTATTCAATGTGTTAAAAAACAATCTCTTTCATCGAATTCATTTAATACCACGATTTTGGTGGTTTTTACAAAGCCATGATTAAGGATAAAAAAAGTAAAAATCTCGTGATAATGATCCGCAAGCAAGGAATTTGTAGAAGTATTTGAGACGGGGATTCTAGGGTTTTAGCGCGGCATGTGATCGTCAACTTAGTTGTCTCTTTGATCTTGAACTGCACTTCCTTGTGGCTGAATTCTCTTCTAGTTCTTCCCCTCTTTCCCAAATTCAGCAACGCTTCCGCCTCTCTCTTCTAGTTCAAATCTTTCCTATAGGGATGTTTTCGCATATAGGACTATAAACATCATGACATCCGCCTTTAGCAAACTTGCACATCCTTCGGTATGTGCCAATTATAATTAAGGCAACTCGTCGCCTTCTTCATCACCTATACCTAGATCTTCATCTTCCTCATTGATCTTGAGGCCCTTAGGATATGGTTTAACATCTTGTTGCTTCTTGAATATCTTGATTCTCTTTCCCGCTATTGGTATTGCTACCTTGTCCCGTCTAACTCGGTGAGATGATAAGTGTTGAGGATGAAACCTCAGATCTGTGAGAAAAACTAACTCGGAAATACACAATGCACGTGGAAACAACAAGTGCACAATACATAGTGATTTACGTGGAAACCTTAAACGGGAAAAAAATCATGGGAACAGAGATTCCACTATATAGAGAGAAGTACAAGGTGAGATGACACAATACAACTCTCTGAAACCGAGTGTATCAGCCACACATGGCTCTTGATATCCAAACTCACTTAGCTATGACGCCACACTCTTTCTCACACTCACTCTCGCACTACAACCACTATTTTGTCCTATTCCCTTCCGGTCGGCCTGACTAGTCGATCGTGTCTTCGACTTGGATCTCTTTCCTGTCGACTCACCTAGTCGACTTTCTCGCAGTCGACTCTTCAAACATTGGCACTCGGCCGGAACAATTGGCTCCTCCTTGTCTTTGACTATCAGAACTTCTTGGCCGAGGCAATCGGCTCCTCCTATTGGAGGGACATATTCCTAACAAACTCCCCCTTCACTCCAGTGGGTGGGAGTCAGTTAGTCCTGTCTTCTATCGACAAACTCTGAGTTTATCCATCGATAGGTTCTTTGTCAACATGTCAAATCAATTGTCGTTAATGTGGATTTTCACAAGTGTAAACTATCCTTCCTCCACTTTCTCTCGTAACCAATGATATCTCCTCTGTATATGTTTGGTTCAGGAGTGGTACGCAACATTCTTGGCTAGATGTATGGCGCTCTGATTATCACAATGGAGCAAGAACTCTTCTTGCTTTATTCCGAGTTCACTGAGGAAACTCTTCATCCAAATCAACTCTTTGACGGCCTCTACCACTGCCATGTATTCTGCCTCTGTGGTCGACAAAGCTACCGACTTCTGTAGCCTCGACTGCCATGACACTACTTCCCCTTCATAGGTCATCACGTACCTAGACGTGGATCAACTTGAGTCTGCATTCCCCGACATGTCTGAATCGACAAACCCTTCGAGCATGGTTTTTCCAACACCATACCTTAGGCATACTCCCGAGGTGCCTTTTAAGTACTTGAGTATCCACTTCATTGTTGCCTAGTGTTCTTTGACTGGATTACTCATGTATCGGTTTACTGCTCCCACAACAAATTCTATGTCTGGACTTGTATAGACCATAACATACCATGTCGACGGCTGAGGCATATGGTACTTTCCTCATCTCAGCCTTTTCTTTCTCTCTTCTCGGGTATTGCTTGACATTTAACTTGCACTTTGTCGACAACACCGAGACGACTGGCTTTGCTTCCGACATGTTGAACCTTTCTAGGATCTTTGTCACATACTTTTGTTGTGACAACCACAACACTTTCTCAGTTCTATCCCGAACTATGTGCATCCCCAAGATGTGTTTAGCCGGTCCAAGTTCTTTCATGGCAAACGATTTGCCCAGAGCTTTCTTAAAGCTTCCGATCTTCCTTGTATCTTGACTAACTATCAACATGCCATCTAAATATAATAAGAGAATCAAGAAGTCACCTTCGTCATACCTTTTGACGAACACACATTGATCCACATGTGTTTTCTGGAACCTATGTTCCACCATGAAGGACTTGAACTTCTTGTACCATTGGTGTGGAGCTTGTTTCAACCCATACAAGATTTTCTTCAGTCGACACACCAGGTTCTCTTTCCCTTTCTCCACCAAGCCTTCAGGCTACTGCATGTAGATCTCTTCATCCAGCTCCCCATGCAAGAATGTTGTCTTGACATCCAACTATTCGATCTCTAGGTCCATGCTGATAGTTATGCTCAGAATAGTTCGAATGGATGTCATCTTCATGACTGGTGTGAATATCTTGTCGAAGTTGACACCCTTTTTATGTTGGAACCCTTTCACCACTATGCGGGCTTTATACTTGGGCGCATTTTTGACTTCTCCAATCTTCACCTTGTAGACCCATTTGTTCTTGAGTGCTCTTACCTTTCGGTAATTCTACCAGGCCGTAGGTGTAGTTTTCATGCAAGGAGTCCATCTCATTTTGCATTGCACTCAACCATCTTTCTCTGTGCTTGTCGGCAATGGCTTCGTCATAGCATTCTAGTTCACCTTCATCAGTCACAAGGATGTATTGACTGGCATATGTTGTCGGTGCTCTTCTCTCTCTGAGAGGGTATCTTCTTCCATTTGTCGTTGGCTCCGGCTCCGATGTTTCTGCAAACTCTTCTCTCGGCTCGAGTTCATTCATGTCGATCGGTTGTCGAATGTCCACTGACTCTGATTCGTATTCTTCGATTGACTTCAATAGGTCTGTCGACTCCGATTCATAGGTCGGTTGCTCTAAGTCGACAGACTCCGATTCAACTCTTCCATCTAGCTGTCTCCGATTAGCCAACTATGTCGGTTCAACTAGTCTTAAGGTTGTAGTCGAGGGCGGCTAGAGAATCGATTTCGATTTCTGTCGCTTTTAGTCCTCAATTGTTGTCTTCCAAGAAAACTACATCCCAACTTCACACTACTTTCTTATCGACTAAGTCCCATAGCCTATAGCCGAACTCGTCCTCCGAGTATCCCATAAATATGTATGGTTTCGACTTACTGTCGAGCTTCGACCTCTCATCCTTTGCAACGTGCATATACACTAAGCATCCGAACACCCTCAAGTGTCGGTAGGAGACGTCCTTTCCTGTCCACACCCTTTCAGCGGCATTGAGGGAGACCTGTTGATAAGATAAATAGTTGTATACATCGCCTCGGCCCAATACGATTTTGGCAGTTTAGCATGAGAGAGCATACTTCTTACTCTCTCCATGATTGTTCTATTTATCCTCTCTGCAAGCCCATTAAACTCCGGGGTCTTTGGAATAGTGTATTCGATTCGAATACCTTGGGTCTTGCAGTATTACTCAAACTGCCCTCTATATTCGCCACCATTGTCAGTTCAGAAAACTTTCAACTTCCTACCCGACTCCCGTTCGGCTCTTGCTTGGAACTCCTTGAAGAATGACAATACTTGATCTTTTGACTTTAGTGCGAAAGCCCACAACTTCCAACTGTAGTCGTCTATGAAAGTCACAAAGTTCTGTCCACCTCAATGCGATAGAGCATCTACATAACACACATTCGTGTGTACTAGTTCTAGTGCCACTTCTCTTCTTCTTGGTGGTGTTGAGTGGAATCCTGCTTTGTTCTGCTTTCCAACTAAGCAGTCGACGCACTTCTCCAGGTGCACTCCCTTTACCTCTGGTACAAGTTTCTGGTCGGCCAATAGATGCTAACCCTTCTCACTCATGTGGCCTAGCCTCTTATGCCATGTCTATCCTATCGAGTCAGCTACCACATTCACTTCTGACTTGCACAGTCGGGCTTGCATCATATATAGTGTGCCTTCTTTCTGTGCTCGGGCCACTATAAGATTTTCTCGGCAGAACTTCCACTTGCCTACCATTGTAGCCTTCATCGTCCAATCTTCCAGTCCATATCAAATTCAATCTGATATCGGGGAGATGTTGAACATCCTTCAGAGTCAATCGACACCTTGTCAATGTCGTCAAACAGACACTTCCACACTCACTCTCGCACTACAACCACTATTATGTTCTACTCCCTCATCTCTCTAATTTTCCTTAAGTGTATTTATACTTATACATTGTATGGGGTATTTACAGATGTAGCCCCTACAACACATCTCTACCATTATTATCTATAATAATAAATAGCCATCAGTCGACTCTAGTGTCGACTGTCCAATCGGTTTGACTAATCGGCCTGGTCATCAACCTTCCGGTCGGCCTGACTAGTCAATCGTGTCTTTGACTTGGATCTCCTTCCTGTCGACTCACGTAGTCGACTCTCACGGTGAACTTTCTGGAAGTCGATTCTTCAACCATCGGCACTAGGCCCGAACAATTGGCTCCTCCTTGTCTTCAACTGTCGGCACTTCTTGGCCCAGGTAGTCGGCTCCTCCTTCTGGAGGGACATATTCCCAACAATAAGTAGCATTGTCATTTATGCGAGCCACTGCATACAGTCCAAACCATGTCCTTGAAAACTTCCTCGTTGAACTATGTTGATTATGGAAGTTGCTGCCATAAACAAGTATCCACTCTCCTTCCGTAGTCAATGTGTCTTGTCAAATCTGACTTTTTTCTTTAGCTTGGTTGCCACTAGTTTCTTTTTTTCCAATTCCAGATCCGCCAGTCTTCTTTCGAGTTGTCTTATCCTTGTTGCTAGAAGATCCTCTTGGGTCATCTCCTTTTCCCATGGCATTGCCACCCATGACGTGATTGTCTCCTCGATGAGCATCACTGTCAGGAACTCTATTAAGGCAGAGAAGGAATTAGTACTAAAAGAAGGATTAGTACTATTGTTGGGGAATAGTACTAAGACAGAAAAGGATTAGTACTATGAGAGGTGTCGAACTTTGAGAGAAGGAATGAGTGAGAGAGAGAGAGAGAGAGAGAGAGAGAGAGAGAGAGAGAGAGAATGATGATGCGAAAGATATATGTATTATATGACGGAAGATATACAACAGTAGTTAGAAGGCTTAAGACTGGCGTTGAACCGATTTGGTTCGAACTAATGCCTTGCGCCTCCTTTTATAGTGTCTTCAGGAATACTCCTGAAGTTTCTAGAATGTTCCAGAGAAATCTGGAATATACATCAATTTCCCAATAAAACCTAAATGAAAATAATATCCTTCAAATTACAATTCATACCCTAATGGTAAAGTCTCGACCCGTGTAACAAAAGGTTATGGGTTCGAGTCTAGTTATGACACTATCCCCCCTTTAAAACGACGAGTTTCACGAGTCGTTTTGGATTGAGGACCCGGTTTCTCGGGATATCGTCGATGGAAGTCTTCTAGAAGAGCACGAGCATTGGTCACATTCTCGATCGGTTCCCAAGTACGCTCGCTGGGACTATATCCTAGCCAATCGACTAGATAGTAGAGCTTGTTGCGAACAATCTTGGAATCGAGGATGGCAGCGACCTCATACTCAGGTCCATCTTCGAGCTCGATAGGAGGTGGAGGTTGTATAGTACGTCCTGGGATAGTGCTCTCGTGATAGGGTTCGAGGAGAGAACTATGAAACACCGGGTGTATCCGAAGTTGCGGAGGTAGCTCGAGACGAAAAGCGACATCATTAATCTTCTCGATAATACGGAAAGGACCTAATCGCCGATAATCCAACTTCTCACATGGGCGAGTAGTCTTGATGTGTCGTCGTAGCAGCCACACCCGATCTCCAATGTTAAAACTGGATGGAAGTCGATGACGATCTGCGTAGTCCTTGTGTGATTGTTGAGCTTGCTGGAGTTGAATAGATAAATCCGCTTGTATCTTGCGTAACCGCTCCAAACGATCCTCCGCGCAAGGATTTGTGGACACTTCTGGGGTTTCAAGGACACACCACCGGGGATGATATCCCGTATAAGCGTAGAATGGCGTGACTTTAGTCGATGCGTGGATAGCGTTATTATAGGCAAATTCGGCGAACTGAAGAATATCTGCCCAGTCATTCTGATGATAGTTGAGAAAGCACCGCAGATACTGCTCCAGTGTTTGATTTGTTCGTTCGGCTTGACCGTCGGTTTGTGGGTGGTAGCCGGAGGAGAGGTTACAAGTGACCTTCAGCATTTTAAAAAGGTGCTTCCAGAATTTTGACACAAACTGGGGTCCACGATCGCTGATGATATTATCAGGGAGTCCATGATGCCGACATACTTCCCGCATGACAATTTCGGCGGTGTCTTCACTAGATATTTCTTTAGTACATGGTAAGAAATGAGCCATCTTCGTATATCGATCCACCACTGTGAGAATCGCACTGAATCCCTTAGAGACTGGAAGATCTGTAATGAAGTCAAGAGCAATGGATTGCCATGGCTTGCTCGGAATTGGTAATGGTTCTAATAAACCATATGGATGATGTCTTGGCATTTTCGCTCTGCAGCATGTATCGCAAGTCCGAACAAAATCTTCGACAAATTGTCGCATACGGGGCCACCAGAATGATCGTTGTACTAAATCTAATGTTTTAGTACTACCAAAATGTCCTGCTGTATATGTGTCATGGCAGTTTTGTACTACTCGAAGGCGGCAAGAACCATTAGGAACATACAAAAGTTCTTTAAAGAAGAGTAATCCATCACAGTATTTGAATTGCCGATAATCCGTACCTGGTGATTGTGATTGTGAACATGACGCTCGAGAGGGGTCAATTTGTGCTAGTATAGCTTGGGCGAAAGCGTCAGTCTTCAAGTCCTCACGTATAGTATTGGTAATGTCGGAATCCACGGGCATGTCAAAGACCTGTGCTGCTTGCAGTCGTGCTGGACCCAAGATTACTTGCTTCTGGTTATCGAAAGCTGGCTCACCGGGACGTGGTGTTAGATACGAACGCCGTGATAATGCATCTGCCTTCCCTTGGTGCTTCCCCGGACGATATGTAATTTTGAAGTCGAAGCGTGTGAGGAAGTGGGCCCACCGAGCTTGACGTCGATTCAGTACACGAGCATCTTGAAAGTAGGCAAGGTTCTTGTGGTCACTGAATACAGTGACCTGATGAGGAGATCCCTCCAGGAAATGCCTCCATTGCATAAAAGAATCAACTATTGCTAATAGCTCTTTATCATGAATTTCGTAGTTGATTTCGGCGGCGTCAAACTTACGGGAGTGGAAAGCCACAGGATGTAGCTTCTCGTCGTTACCCTGTTGTGACAGAATGCTCCCCAATGCGAAATCCGATGCATCAGCTTCGATAATGAATGGTTTTTCTGGATCCACATGACCTAAAATTGGAGCTGATGTAAACGCCTTCTTAAGACTCTCGAAAGCCATGTCCGTCTCTTTAGACCAAATGAATGATTGTCCCTTCCTGGTGAGCTGTGTGAGAGGCAGCACAATTTTTGAGTAATTTTGTATGAACTTCCGGTAGAAATTTGCAAAGCCTAGGAAGCATTGCACATCCCGCACCGAACGCGGAGTGTGCCATTCTATCACCGTTTTGACCTTGGCTGGGTCCATAGATATGCCTTCTGAGGAGATGACATAGCCGAGAAACTCCACTTGGTTGCACCCGAAACTACATTTCTCTAACTTTGCATACAGACCATGTTCTCGAAGTCGTTTTAGTACTAATAGTACATGAGAATCATGTTCTTCTTGGGTCTTTGAATAAACCAGTAGATCATCCAAATAGATGATCAAAAAATCATCCAAGAGATCTCGAAATATATCATTCGCCATGTGCTGGAAGACTGCCGGCGCATTAGTGAGTCCGAACGGCATGACCGTATACTCGAAGTGCCCATATCTGGTGCGAAACGCGGTCTTCCATTCATCTCCTGGTCGGATCCGTACGAGGTTATAGGCTCCTCGTAAGTCTATCTTCGTGAAGAACCTGGCACCGTTGATCCGTTCTAAAAGACTTGAGATAAGGGGAAGAGCATACCTATTTCTTACTGTGACCTTATTCAAGCCACGGTAATCTACAACGAGTCGAAGCGAGCCATCTTTTTTCTTGACGAAGAAAATGGGTGCGCCGGCTGGAGATTTCGAATGCCGAATGAAACCGTTCTCCAAATTCTCCTCTATATAGGCTCGAAGGACTTCTAGCTCGGTTGGTGACAAATTGTAGATCGGCCCCCATGGCGGCTCTTTTCCCGGTTGTAAGTCGATGGCGCAGTCGTACGGCCGATGATGAGGAAGTGTGTTGGCTTGTACTTTATCGAACACATCAGCATACTGACGATACTTCTCGGGAAGTTGAACGGTGGACTCCTCTTTGGTGGTGCTGGAGGGTTGTACTGATATTGCAAAGAGAAACATTTCCTCCTTGCGCCCTTCCTCACGCAACTGACGTAGCGAAATGGTTGCAACCTTCTGGGTAGATCCTTGGGTTTGTCGCAACCGGATTTCCCTTGTCCTCCAATCTATGTCTGGGTCATGTAACTCGAACCATGGTAATCCTAAAACTATGGGATGTTCTGGAATACTAATAATATTAAATGATACTACACATGTTAAGTTATCTAGGACAATATTAACGGGTTCCGACTCTTCTATGATATTACCAGAAGCAATGGGACGACCATCAATGACTACTACTGAGGCTGGACATGGGAGCTTTCTGAGAGATATCTGATGAGCTCGGGCAAAATTCCTATCCATGAAGCAAGAATTAGCTCCGGAATCTAGAAGGGCTAAGGTATGTACTGGAGGGGTACTTTTAGTACTAACTGCTACTTGGGCTACGAACACATCACTAACTTGCTTAGAGGGAATGGAACCACTAATGGGCTGCACAGATCTAGGGCTGTCCAACCAAACGGCTCCTATTTTGGCTGGACTTAGTCGTTTAACTCTTCTTCTAATTGGCTAAGGACATCAAATTTGTTTGCGAGATTCAGACTATTAGTACTATTAGGACTATTATGACTATGAGGATTATCAGAGATTCCTACTGAAATAGACTCGGGTTTAGTATAGTCAGAACTAACAATGACTTGGTTTACCTGCCTTCTTGGTCTATGGGGACAGTTTATCGCGATATGCCCTGGTCCACCGCAATAAAGGCATAATCGGTTTGTTCGGCGTCGTTGCTTTTCCTCCTCCGATAGCGGCCCACGACGACGTGTAGTGTCAATTTCCATTGGAGTTGGAGTACTTACTGGAGGCGCATTATGTGACTCCCTTTGAAAAGGTTTCGCTACCACTGAGGCATAGGTAGGCTCGGATCTTGCCCTCGGCATCTGAAATTGTCGTTCCGAACGTCGCTCGAAGAGGCGGTTGTCACATCTGACCGCTCGACTGATTGCTTCTGTTAATGATTTTGGCTCTTCAGGGAAAGTCAAGAGTAAATCCTTGACATCGTTGCGTAGACCATAGCGGAACTGCTCCATCAATG
This sequence comes from Azolla caroliniana, assembly GCF_043228905.1. NCBI lineage: Eukaryota > Viridiplantae > Streptophyta > Polypodiopsida > Salviniales > Salviniaceae > Azolla > Azolla caroliniana. The sequence continues at coordinate 28,508 of NW_028230670.1, forward strand.
CTTGATCATCCCAGGGGATATCGGCGGCGAGTAGGCGGAAATCTGCAGCATATGCGGAGGCTGGACGGTCACCTTGGCGTAATCGCCGGATTTTGTTGATTGCAGTCCTTATGCTGTCAGTATCTCCAAAACATGCTTTAAACTCACTTATGAATTCTTCAAAATTATTTAGTACTGGAGATTCCTTTTCTAGTAGCGGAGCGAACCATGCTAATGCTGAGCCATTTAACAACGTGCCTACTAAACCCACTCGTGATGCATCGGTGGGATATCGGGACGGATGCATTTGAATAACTAACCGTACCTGGTTAAGGAACCCTCTAAACTGCGATCGCGTTCCATCGAACTTCGTGGGAAGGCCAATCTTAGGTTCTTTATGAATCCCTTGTGCTCCGTGCCCTTGTTGTTGCATTGCTACGATGGTTGCTTCGAGTTGTTGCACGCGTAACGCAAGTTCCCCATGCTGTTGTTGCGTTTGCTGCTTTTCTAAGGAAATTTGCTGAAGATCCCCCAACAAGCGTTGATTTTCTTGTTCCAAAGCATGAAACTTCTCTTTCAAGCATTGAAATTCCGAGAAAACGGATTGATACTCTTCAGCGCTAACGGTGGCCATGGGATGAAGGAAAAGGGAAATAAGAGACTAGTAGGAAAGGAGGGAGACAGAAGGAAGAGGGAGACTAGTAGAAGAAATCGGTTCAAACTGTCAGGAACTCTATTAAGGCAGAGAAGGAATTAGTACTAAAAGAAGGATTAGTACTATTGTTGGGGAATAGTACTAAGACAGAAAAGGATTAGTACTATGAGAGGTGTCGAACTTTGAGAGAAGGAATGAGTGAGAGAGAGAGAGAGAGAGAGAGAGAGAGAGAGAGAGAGAGAGAATGATGATGCGAAAGATATATGTATTATATGACGGAAGATATACAACAGTAGTTAGAAGGCTTAAGACTGGCGTTGAACCGATTTGGTTCGAACTAATGCCTTGCGCCTCCTTTTATAGTGTCTTCAGGAATACTCCTGAAGTTTCTAGAATGTTCCAGAGAAATCTGGAATATACATCAATTTCCCAATAAAACCTAAATGAAAATAATATCCTTCAAATTACAATTCATACCCTAATGGTAAAGTCTCGACCCGTGTAACAAAAGGTTATGGGTTCGAGTCTAGTTATGACAATCACTAGCTTCTGTCCATACATGAGCTTAGCAGGCATAAAACCTGTTACTAAACTATTAGTGGTCCTTTCATCCCATAATACATAGGGTACTAAGTGTGGCCAATTCTCGACTCGCCTTTCGTAAGCTATTACAATGGCCTTGACTACATGTCCATGCCCGCACTCTACCTTTTTGTTTGTTTCCGGGTTGTAAGCAATCATGAGAGAAATATTAATTCCAAGTCGCCCAAAGAGCTGCATAGCTTCATGGACATTTAACTTCCCTCTATCTGCTATTATCTTGCTCACACAACCATATCGGTAGATGACATCTTCAAGCAAAAATTTACACATTGTTGTTGTCGTCTTATTTCTCATGGCCCTTCCTTCCACTTGATTTGTCAAGTCATTTGTTGCTAGCACTCGATACTTCATTTGCCCCATCCCCATTGGCATCGATACCAGGTCTACCATCCATTTGAAATGAACAGTGAGAGGGTAGGTTGGGTGCAACTCATCCCTATGTCGTACATTTGAATATATTTGGCAACTCTCGCAAGTCTCCACAAAATGTGTGACATCCTTTTACATTCTCGGCCACCAGTATTTCCCCTTTAATTTTTCGAAAGTTGCCCATATTCCTCAATGTTTTGCCCAAGGATTTTTATGAAATTCAGATATCAATATCACATGGTCATCCCTTTTTGGGTGCTTCGAAAGATATCCTTCTTGTAAGAAAATCTTGTATGCCTTCCTTCGGATTTGTTATGCTTCCTCCTTTCTCCACAAAGGGTCTGCCATCATTGTACTCATGAATTTGCCTATCCGCAACCACTCGCCCTAATGTTCTTCTTCATTGAAAAACGAAATCGTATCTTTACCCTCTCTCTCAATGAAATCTTATTCTTCATTAAAAGTCAAGTTCTTCTTCATCCTCCCTTTCTTCAACATTCAGTATGTATCTAGCTCTAGAAAACATATCTGCCATAAGATTATCCCTTCTTGCCACATGTCGAATTTCCAGATTAAGCAATTTGATTTATGCTATCCATTGTGGCATGGCTATATCCGGTGTTGAGCATCTAGAAATCATTCCTAGGATCGGAAGGCAATTTGTTTCTATGACTACTTCGGCTCCAATTACGTAATCTCGAGGGGCTCATTGTTCTGCGATTGTCTATAACCTTCCCTCTCCTTCTATCCGGACTGTCTGTCCAGTTCTCCGCCTGTTTGCCCATCTTAATCCGTCCGATTTGACAATCCTCTATAGGTTAGCGCCTCCTTTCTCAATTGATCTCCAAGATCATCTCATTTTTGTTCACTTCTTCGAGTCCCGTTACAATGACTTCTGTATGACGAGGCAATACAACGAGTTCTTCCTTTTCCTATTTTGTCTTCAAATAGTGAGCACAATCAGACGACTTATATATTGTTGCAACCCCCATTTTGTAAATATCTGATGCAATTCCTACCGGTCCCTCTGAATGGGATCAGATGGTATTCGGATCGGATTTAGTGTGAACCAAAAGTAGGGACATATTAGTAAATATGTTCCGATGCGCCTATTGAGGCCATACTTGTAAATAGCCCAAAAGTTATATGAGTATTGTTGAGAATCAAGCTCAACTTGGTCTAGTGTGTGAACTCACCTTGAGAGTGAACAGACACTCTAACAGTCAAGAGTCACCATTATGTCACCACTTTGTATTCTAGCATTTAGTATGAGTTATAGAATCATATTCTATGACACATACCTTATGAGCTTTCACATTTCCCATGCTCCATGAGGCTTGTAATTAATGAAGAGAGAGAGTGACTACATAAAGCACCCTCCTCCCACCTTGTAAAATGTTGAGTCTTTCGCCTTTGTCAATATGCTTTTACCTTGCGTATTCTCTGTGTTTCACTCTCTCTCTCTCTCTCACACACACACACACACACACACACACACACACACACACACACACACACATAACTCACATCTCTTCCTCTTCACAAGAATCCATCTCTTCATTCTTTAAATGGTATCAGAGCGATTTGGTAGCTCGATCTAGCCCATTCGCCTCATCGTGATCGTGTGTTGTGCTCTATGCTGACGACCAAGAACCGGCTCATAGCTATCGTAGTTTCGTTACATAGCTCGTATTCGAAGAGAGAAGAAGAAGAAGAAGAATCGACATAATGAATACTCAAACGGGGAGCGCTCTCCCTACTGAGAAGTTAGATCGAAACAACTTCGCATCTTGGGAGTACAAGATGCACCAATACCTTGTCGGACAAGGCTATTGGAGCTACATCAAAGGAGTGCATGAAGACCGACCCGCTGAAGCGGCTCCCGGATACGCAACATGGGAGCAAGCCGCAAGCCGCGTGATGTATTGTTTGGCGACATGTGTTCATGACCACATGATCGGTTACATTCGAGAAGCCAAGACGCCGAAGGAAGCGTGGGAAAATCTACGAAAGATTTTCGCCGCCAACACGACCGCGAGGAAGCTTCAACTCCGCCAAGAGTTGAACAACATTCAACAAAGGGACATGTCCATCACGATATACACCTTGAAGATCAAGGAGCTTTGCGACTCTCTCGGCTCAATAAGCGTAAGTATAGATTATGATGAGATGGTGCAAATATGCCTCGGCGGCCTCGCACCACGGTTTGGTGCGATGCGAACCACCGTTCTAGCACGGGAGAAATCTCCCTCCTTCTTCGAGCTCCAATCAATGCTATTGGTCGAAGAAAACCACATGCGTACAAGGAGCAATGAGTCGGAAGGCCACATGCTCTACACGCACTCTAATGGAGGAAGAGGACGCGGACGAGCGAGAGGCCGATTCGGCCAAGGACAAGGCGAACGAGATCCGACCTATGACAACAACTCCCAATTTCGGCCGCAAAACGGATGCCAACGAGGAACCTTCGCAAGAAGGGGGAGCTTCCACTCCGGCCCGAGCCGTCAAAACGCAACCGAATGCAGATATTGTGGAAAGCTCGGCCACCACGAAGAAGAGTGCCGAAAGAAGATGCGTGAATCGGCTTCCAAAAGCCGACAACTCACGAATTACGCACACAAATCCGACTACGAAGATCGTGGCGGAATGTATGCACACAACTCCGGCTGTGGCGAAATGTACGGGCACAACTCCAACTACGAAGATCGTGGCGGAATGTATGCGCACAACTCCGACCGTGGTGGAATGTTCATGATGAAACATAGAGCAAACTCTATGTCGGCCGCTACCTCAACTAGTGCCTCCAGTCCGGAAGATGTATGGTTCGTCGATTCTGGTGCCTCGAACCATATGACATCGCATCAAGAATGGTTCCGAGAACTTCGAGAGCCGGACCGACCTGGCTATGTCTAAACCGGAGACGACACTACGCACCGATTCGTCACATTGGCAATGTTCCGTTCGGAAAAGAAGGTAAGCAAAATTACATTAAAAATGTCTTGCATGTACCGACCATTACGAAGAATTTGGTCTCCGTCGGCCAAATTGTAGAGCAAGGGATGCAAGTTCGATTTAATCAAGGCGGTTGCTTCATCGAAAGGAGAGTCGACTCATCGCACGTGGAAGAAGAGAGGGCCGGATGTTCATTCTCGATTCACGCTGTCGTGCCTTTCGGCTCCGGATCGTTTGCGTGAGTCGGGTGGGAACCGCCGAGGTTTTGGACTAGGAGAAAGAAGAATATGAGATGAGGCTAGTAATGGATAGATTATTAGAAAGAGAGATAGAAATTTCGTGAATCCCACGAGTGTATTTTATTCGATTAATCAATATTTAGATAAGAATATGTATTTAGATTGAAAGAAAGATATAAGAAACTTGTGAATCCCACAAGTATAGATTATATTATTTTCGTGAATCCCACGATTATATTAATCGGTTGGTGTTTTCGGAAATATATCCAATTTCCAAATATTTCACACCTCTATTACATTGTGCTCCCCATCCTTATGTAGTGATGGGAGAGACTAAGCATAGCTACATGCTTTTTTTTCTAATATGTTCATGCACACTAAATGTGCATGTGATGCTTTTCTAATCCTTGCTTTTATTTGCTAAATATAGTGCTCATGCACGCTAGATGTGCATGAGTCACTTTTTAGTTGCTTGCGTTTTTCTATAAAATATTCACGCACTCTAAAAAATGCACGATTTACCTTTTAATAAAGGTAGGCGCAAATAAAGGACTTATAGTTATTAAATCTATTTATAAAACACTAAAGATAATGTAGTATAATGGTAAAGTTGAGGTTTGGCTACGTGGAGGTACAGGGTTTGAATCTTGCCCTATGCATGTGATAAATATCTTGATATATTATTTTATTTATTTATATGTAATTAAATCGGTTATATTATTTTTACTTTTTCACGTAGTGTACGAAATACACTACGACAACGCGAGATGAAATCCGCCATGTTCGTGAAAAACACGAAAGCCGACTCCGACATAGAGCTATGGCACAAGTGAATCGGCCACATCAATCTCAACAAACTCAAAGCAATGAAATCGAAAGGAGTCGTCATCGGACTCCCGACATTCAAAGAGAAGGAGATTGAAGATGTATGCGAAGCATGCCAATTCGGCAAGCAACACAGACACCCATTCCCGAAAGAGCGGAACGTGAGCAAAGGTCTACTCGACGTACTCCATTCCGACGTATGGGGACTGGCGCAGTCGGCTACATCCGGCAGATGCCGATATTACGTGCTCTTCATCGAAGACTTCTCTAGGCACACTTGGATCTACCCGATGTGGCAAAAGAGCGAAGTGTTCAGACACTTCTAAAATTTTAAGAATGAAGTCGAGAAAGCCACGGGCCAACATGTACAATGCCTTCGATCGGATGGCGGCAAGGAGTACTTCTCGGACGATTTCACGACGTATCTCCGAAAGGAAGGAATTCGGCGAGAATTCACTTGCCGACACACTCCGGAACAAAACAGAGTAGCCGAGCGCAAAAATCGGCACATCCTCTAAGTAGCGTGGGCCATGATGAACGAGAAGCATATGCCCAGGTCATATTGGGCCGAAGCTGCAAATACGGCTGTCTACCTAATGAACCAGTGCACAACATCCGGCGTGCACGAGGTCACTCCGCACAAAAAATACTTCAGAAAGAAGCCAGACTTATCGCACATCCGGATATTCGGCGTGATAGCGTACGTGCACATCCCCAACGAGAAGCGTCAAAAGCTTGACCCGAAGTCGGAGAAATGTATCCTCGTAGGATACTCATTGGAGCAAAAGGGGTACAAGTGCTACAACCCCTCAACTCGAAAATCTCGAGTAAGTCGAGACGTCGTTTTTGACGAGTCCGCATCTTGGTACGCACCAGAGACAACTCCAACTCTAACTCCGCTCGACCCAGAATTCACCGAACAAGAGATCGAGGATGAAGATCGCCTTATGCGCATATTCGAAGAAAGTCTAATCATGACCCGATTGAGCGGACTATAAGAGCCTTTGAGTGATCAAAGCACATCACGGCCTAGCCCGAAGATGGACAAAGGCAAGGCGAAAATGTCGGAATACGAAGATGATCACTTCAACGAAGATGATCGCTTCAACAACGATGAGTCGACTCACTCACTCGACAATGAGTTCGGTGGTTTCGAGGTACCAATCGGAGCTAAGAAAGCCCTCATCTCTGCAAATGAAAAGCTCCACCGATCCACTCGTGAAAAGAACCTCGTAAGCCGATTCGGCTACAATGATTATATGGCGTACCATTATGCCTTTATGATGAAGGTAACGACAGTACGGGAGCCGGAAACCTTTTCGGAAGCCGCGAGGGACCCGCGATGGATCGAAGCAATGAACGAGGAGATGCAGGCACTACGGAAGAACGAGACGTGGGATCTCGTTCCCACCTCACCACACAAAAAGGCGATCGGATGCAGATGGATCTACAAGGTGAAGTATAACGCCGATGGCTCCGTAAACCGCTACAAAGCTCAACTCATAGTGAAACGATACGCTCAGACGCATGGCGTCGACTACGAAGAGACCTTTGCCCCGGTGGCAAAGATGACGATGGTGCATACCGTAATTGCGATTGCCGCGGCGAAAGGGTGGCACCTCCATCAAATGGACGTCAAGAACGCCTTTCTACAAGGCGAATTAGAAGAGGAGGTGTACATGATCCAACCACCCGGCTTCAACTCGAGCACCCATCCGAAAGTTGTTTGCCGACTCAAGAAGCCACTCTACGGCCTCAAGCAAGCACAACGTGCTTGGCATTCGAAGATAACGCAATATCTTCATCAAATCGGCTTCTATATGTCAAAATCGGACAACTCCCTCTACATACGAAGCGATTCCACAAGTTCGATCATCATCATTTTATATGTGAATGACCTAGTCATTGGAGAAGAGCATCTCGTCGAAATCAATAAAGTCAAATCCCTCCTTTCCGACAAGTTCGAGATGACGGACATGAAGGAGCTCCACTACTTCCTCGGCATCGAGGTAATTCAGACTCCGGCCGGAATCATGATCTCTCAATAGCACTACATCCTCAACTTGTTATACAAGTTCGGGATGGCTGAGTGCAAATCCATGGCAACCCCGCTCGATCGTAATCTCAAACTAGATGCGAACTCCGGCACCAAAGCGTGTGAGCCGACTTAGTATCAGCAACTCATCGGGAGTCTCATCTACCTCACGATCACACGACCCAATCTCAGTTATCCAGTCGGTCTCCTTAGCCAATTCATGCAAACACCGCGTGATACTCACTTGGATTGCGCTAAGCGAGTTCTACGCTACGTCAGCGGCACAATGGATTGCGGCATCCTCTACAAGACCGCGATGCCAATACAACTCGAGGGGTACATAAATGCCGATTGGGCCGGCTACAAAGCTGATAGAAGATCAACCTCCGGATTTGTTTTCTCCCTTGGCAGCGGAGCAATATCCTGGAGTAGCAAGAAGCAGCCTACCGTTGCTCTTTCGAGTACGGAGGCGAAATACAGGGGCGCAGCCGTAGCTACATGTGAAGCCGTATGGCTCAAGAGGATTTTGAAGGATCTGGGCGTACCCATCAAGGATCTGACTTCCCTTTACTGCGACAACATGAGCAGTATCTATCTGGCCCAAAACCCGGTGTTCCACGCGTGGACAAAGCACATCGAAGTGCACTATCACTTCATCCGAGAGCGCATTCTGGCTGGCGTTGTCGACCTACAACACATTAGCACCAATCTTCAAACGGTCGACATCTTCACTAAAGCCTTAGGAGCCGACAAGCTATGGCAATTCATGACCGATCTCGGATTGACGATCCCTGACCTGCCAAGCTTGAGGGGGAGTACTGAAGACACTACGCAATAACGCGTGGATTCCGCAACCACGCAACGAAGCAGCGAAGAGCCGATCTACCGCACAAAGCCGCAAAGAAAGACGCAAGCCGAAGCACAGACTTTGCAACTACGCACGCAAGTCGAAGCACAGACTTCGCACAACACAAGCTGGAGCACAGATTCCGCAACTCCGCATAAAGCAAGCCGACGTGAGTCGACGCGGACTCCGGAACGCGAGTTGAAGCGGATTTCGGATACCGTCTGAAATCGACCCGACTTGAGCTTGAGGGGGCGTGTTGAGAATCAAGCTCAACTTGGTCTAGTGTGTGAACTCACCTTGAGAGTGAACAGACACTCCAACGGTCAAGAGTCACCATTATGTCACCACTTTGTATTCTAGCATTTAGTATTGAGTCATAGAATCATATTCTATGACACATAACTTATGAGCTTTCATATTTCCCATGCTCCATGAGGCTTGTAGTTAATGAAGAGAGAGGGTGACTACATAAAGCACCCTCCTCCCACCTTGTATAATGTTAAGTCTTTCTCCTTTGTCAACATACTTTACCTTGCGTATTCTCTATGTTTCACTCACTCTCTCTCTCTCTCTCTCACACACACACACACACATAACTCACATCTCTTCCGCTTCACAAGAATCCATCTCTTGATTCTTTACAAGTATAAATAACTAGGGCAAAACTTATTGTAGTTAGAGGTAAGTTAGTTATTGAGTAGTCATCACTATACAGAGAGAGAGAGATATATAAGAAGCTTGTATCTGTTGTAACTGCCTGTTGGCGAAGAGTTGGAGCATAAGGTTGTTGCCTCTATGTCTACCTTGTATCCTATTTCCCTTCCTTAGTGATCCAGTTCAGAGTCTATGGACTCCCATGGTTTTGCCTCTCGAGGTTTTCCACATTAACAAAATGTGTCGACTTATTCCTATGTAAGTGCATCAATCTCCTATTTCTTATTCTGTTTCTTCCATAGTGAGTTTGGAACTCGGTCGTGGCCAAGAGAAATTCCTCACAGAGTGAAGTTGTAAACTTCAAAGAAAATGGAAGACTCATTCAAAGGCATGTTCAAGCTCACCGGCTCCAACTACTCAGTTTGGAAGTCGAAGATGAGGGACATGTTGGTGGTTAAAGATCTTTGGCTACCGATACAGTTTGGAGACAAAAGACCGGACAAGACTGATGCCACAACCTGGGACGTGATGCATATGAGAATGACAACATATATAAGATGCTTTATTCACATGATCCTATACAATAACTTTAATGAAGAGAACAAGGCTGACGTTCTCTGGGAGAAGATCGACATTATATTGGAGAACAAGAATGTTGTGAATCGAGTCTAGACACTGAAACCGGACCAAACCCCGAATCAAATTCAGATGAAGAATGGATTGAAGAAGCGACAAAAGATACCCTCTCTTAGAGAGAAGGGCCCCCTGACGTTTTCTAGACAAAGAGCATGTATTGCTGACCAACGAGGGGGAGGCAAAGAGCTTCGAAGAAGCAAAGGAAGACACCCAAAACCGCAAGTGGTTAAGTGCCATGTAGGATGAGATGGATTCCCTACATGAGCATTGAGAACCATACACATGGATTGACGAAGCTGCCGAAAGGAAAGAGGGCGCTCTGAAACAAGTGGGTGTACAAGTTGAAACCGGGAGACGTCGTAAATCCATGAGGTACAAAGCCCACATTGTGGTGAAGGGATTCCAATAGAAAAAAGGAGTGGACTTCAATGAAATTTTTACCCTAGTAGTGAAGATGACATCTATCCGGATGGTGTTGAGCATAGCAACAAGCTTGGACCTCGAGGTCGAACAACTAGATGTAAAGATCGCATTCTTGCATGGTGACCTCGAGGAGGAGATCTATATGCATCAACCGGAAGGATTCATCAAGAAAGGGAAGGAGAATCTGGTGTGTCGGTTGAAGAAGAGCTTATATGGACTAAAGCAAGCTCCCTGGCAATGGTACCAGAAGTTCGACTCCTTCATGAATGACCAAGGATACCACAAGACGCAGGCCGACCACTGTGTATTTGTAAAGAAGTTCGATGGAGGAGACTTCCTAATACTCTTGTTGTACGTGGATGACATGTTGATCGTCATACGAGCCCGTATCAAAATCGGATATTGAAGAAGCCCTTGAGCAGGTCCTTCTCAATGAAGGATATGGGTTCGGTGAGAAAGATCTTAGAGATGCAAATAGTTCGGGACCGGACAAAGAAGCTATTGTGGCTGTAACAAGAGAAGTACATGACAAAGGTGCTTCAAAGGTTCAACATGGCAGATATGAAATCGGTTGGGTCGACACTCCCGAAAAAATGCAAGTTGTCCAGAAAGCAAGGTCCAAAAATAAAGATGGAGAAAGCTGAGATGATGAAGATACCTTATGCCTCAGCAGTCAGAAGCCTAATGTATGCAATGGTGTATACCCGGACATACATTGGATACGCAGTCGGAGTGGTCAGTTAGTTCATGAGCAAACCAGGAAGAGAGCACTAGACTGTTGTCAAGTGGATTCTCCGGTACTTGAAAGGCACCTTGAGCACATGTCTCCGATTCGGCTCAGGTAAACCCCTATTGGAAAGCTTTACGGATTCAAACATGACAGCTGATGTAGATACCAACTAGTCCACATACGGATACATCATGACCTATGTAAGGGGAGCGGTATCGTGGTAGTCAAGGCTGCAGAAGTCTGTGGCATTGTCGACAATAGAAGTGGAGTACATTGCGGCGGTAGAAGCCAACAAGGAAGTAATTTGGATGAAGGGCTTCATCGAAGAGTTAGGGATACGAAAGGAGGAATTCTAACTATACTGCGACAATCAAAGTGCCCTCCACCTTGCGAAGAACGCGGCCTACCATTCCTGGACCAAGCACATCCAGAGAATATATCATTGGCTCCGGAAGAAGGTGGAAGAGAAAGATTTCTCGCTGACAAAGATCCACATAGAGGAGAACAGGTCGAACATGCTGACCAAGGTATTGTCGGCTGAGAAGCTGGACGTGTGCTGGAGACGGATCGGGTTGACAAGACATCCCATGCCGAAGTGACGGGGGAGTTTGTTGGGAAAACCGGTTACTCTAGATGGGATCAGATGGATCAGAAGGTCGTTGCCTCTGTGTCTACCTTGTATCCTATTTCCCTTCCTTAGTGATCTAGTTCAGAGTTTATGGAGTCTCGTGGTTTTGCCTCTCGAGGTTTTCCACGTTAACAAACTATGTCGACTTATTCCTTTGTAAGTGCATCAATCTCCTATTTCTTATTTTGTTTCTTCCATAGTGAGTTTGGAACTCGGTTGTGGCCGAGAGCGATTCCTCACAGTTCTTTCTCTTTGAACAAGATCTAAGAGTGTGTCCACAAGTCGGTCTTTGATATGAAATAATTTGCATCCAAGAGAGCCTTTCATGTTAGCTCTTCATATCTCGGATCCACTTCCACTTGGTGCTTGAAAGGACCGATCTTGAACTCTTTCCTCTTTGCCATAAATTGTTTTTTGGTATTTTACTTATCTTTCCTTCTTCTCCTTCTTCTCCTTCTTCAGCTTCATCTGCTCCCTTTTCCTCGTCATTATTAGCATCATCATCATCATTTCCCCCTTTCTTACTCTTACAGTTGTATAAGGGCCTTCCAAGGAGTATTCCTCACTCACGATTGCCTCATGAGAGGAAGAACATAGTTCAGACCCAAAAGGCATATAACAACCATCATTGGTTGTCATATCCATGGTACAGTCTACTATTTGAAGCTTGCAAGCCACATCATCCAACTCGCAAGCTTGAAACCCTTATCTTGGGTAAACCTAACATGCATATCGCTTGAACTATTGCAAGGGTTTGAGCCAAAGCTTTGACACAGATACTCAGTACTAAATCTGTGGTTTAAAGGCCACAAAACTCTTTCTCAACCATGGATGCAAATATAACCTCATTTTCCATACTTTGCACCATATCTCTCCATCTTTAGCGACCAGTTGAACTTTGGAGCTCAGAATCAGACGAGAAAAAGGAAATGCTCTAGGGTCTTAGCATGGCCATTCCTGAAGCTAAGGGAAATTCTGAGAGCAGGAGAAGAAGCATTGGGGAAAAAGAATGGGGAGGCAATGTTGAGATGTCCATCGCAGGCTAGCTCTCACACAGAGAGTCCACACACAAACCACACTCTCTAATATAGAGACAGATAGACGTAGAGACGGAGAGAGAGAGAGAGAGAGAGAATTCTTCTCAAGGGGGGTCAGCTGTAGGGCATGCCAGTGTTTTTTGGGTGGGGGTTGGAGCCAAGAACGGCATCAACCCCCTCCCAAGGGGGTTTGAACATGAGGGAGAGGGAGGGAGAGTGAGAAACAGAAACTCATAATGAGAATGAGAGAGAGAGACATAAATTCGAGGGAAAATGCGTCTATTCTTGTTCAAGCTCCATGGGTGGGGTTTATATATGTAGAAGAGGTAACCGTTACAAATCAAGAACGTTAGGGTAGCTCCATAACCTTCTCACCATTTACATCCCACTTACCCGCACTCTTTTACATTTGCACACATGCACACAAATGTGCATGTGTACATACACATATTCATCCTCACTCACACTCATATACATTACACATACACAACAACCACTCTATTGTCTTTCACCTGTATACCTCTCCGTACAACTCCTATGGGTTACACCCCTTGTGGAAATGTACACATCCTTATTAACCTGATGGGAGTTCACATCGTTGTGATGTCTTGACTATCTAAGTCTCCAATCGAACAAATTGATCTTCCTACAAAAGCTTCAACAAACTCATCAACACTAGGTCCAATCCCAACATTCCGAATGGTGACCTTGTTTACCAGTTGCAGGTCTTGGATGAACCAAAGTGCTCTATTTTTCCTTGGCACCATGAACCACCTATTTGGATGGTTCAAGGATTCCCATCTTAACTTTTTCTTTTAATATCTCTAGTAAATTCGGAATGTGAGCACTCAAAACGAGAATCAACTTCAAATTCAATCCCCACCAGGAAAGTGAGTGGTTGTAACCCCCACCGGAACTGGGAAGGTGAGCAATCAAAATCGTTCCTCACCAAAGGAAAGTGAAGTGAAACTTGAACCTAAATGAAAATGGAGTGCAAACGAGCAATGATTTGATCCCCACCAAGAAAGTGAGTGGTTGTAATCCCCACCGGAACTGTGAAGGTGAGCGATCGAAATCAATCCGTTTGATGAAGACAACAAGAGGTGTTGAAAATGATGATGTCGAAGACAAGGAAACGAAGACGATGATGAGGAGGAAGCATCTCTATAACCAAGGATGTTGATGACAGTAACTCTAGAAGCAAGGACTGTGACGATGGTAACTCTAGAAGCAAGGGCGAAGACGAAGACAAGTGATCCTTCCAGTTTGAAGGTATTCAAATTGTCACGGACACACCAACCATGGACTACGACGGAGCATGGATGACAAGGCTACAACCGATAAGTGGAACTAGAAGTGATGAGACTAGGAACTCTAGAAGTTGTGACCGACAAGACTATGAACTTAGCAAGGTAAGGTTAATTGGAGAGCATGAAGACAAATATGAAGATCAAGGAGACAATATGGCCTGAAACGAGAATTCTAGATCGATGTGTCAATGACTGGTTTTGAATCCCTTGAAAGACCGAGGTTACAAGTATTTATACAAAGTTCTTAGATTGAATATCTCTAGAGTTACCATCATCACCATCGTTTCTTCCAGACTTACCGTCATCAAAATCCATGGTTTTACAGACACCATCATCACCATAGTCATAGTCGTTCCTTCTAGAGACACTTCCTCATCATCATTGTTTTCGTTGCCTTGTCTTCGACTTCGTCATTTTCAGCACTTCTTGTTGTCTTCATCAAACGCTACTTCGCCCAACGTTCATCATCATCAACACTACTTTGCATGGATTGATTTCAATCGCTCACCTTCATAGTTCCGGTGGGGGTTACAACAACTCGCTTTCCTGGTGGGGATTGAATCATTGCTCATTTGCACTCCATTTTCATTTCGGTTCAAGTTTCACTCTAGTTTTGTTTGGCAAGGATCGATTCTGATCGCTCACCTTCCCAATTCTGGTGGGGGGGTTACAACCACTCACTTTCCTAGTGGGGATTGAATCATTGCTCCCTTGCACTCCATTTTCATTTTGGTCTACATTTCGCTCCACTTTCTTTTGACAGGGATCGATTTCAATCGCTTAACTTCTAGTTTCAATGGGGGTCCACAACTGCTCACGTTCCTGGTGGGGATCACATTGGTTTCTCACTAGCGCTACCGTTTGGGTCGTGTTTTCGGTCAACCTCGACTATTTACCCTCTCATGATAGAACAAGTCGAGTCAACCACTTAACCTACACTCCTTTGCCCGTTGTTGTTCTAGTTCCTAGTGAGGACCGCACATGGTCACTCATGCATGTTTGTGTTCCAGTTCCAATTCCCGGTGAGGACCGCACATGGTTGCTCACGTTCCAATTCCTGGTGAGGGTCACACATGGTTCACTCACACCCGTTCGTGTTCCAATTCTTAGTGAGGATCGCATGGTCGCTCACTCCCGTTCGTGTTCCAGTTCTCGGCGAGGACCACATGGTTGCTTCCTCCCATTCGTGTTGCAATCGCTAGTGAGGACTGCATGGTTCCTCACGCCCATTCGTGTTCCCGATGAGGACCACACATGATCCCTCACGTTTGTTGGTGTTCCAGTCTATGGTGAGGACTGCACATGGTCGCTCACCTAGTCTCCGGTGAGGATCGCACATGGTCACTCACGTCCGTTGTTGTTCGTGTATCCGGTGAGGACAACACATGGTTTCTCACGCCTGTCGGTGCTCCACTTCTCACCCCTACACCACGCTTTCGAAAAGGTGGCCGTAAAGGGGATGATAATGTCACAAACATGAAACAATCATGTCAAGGTTTGAACTCTTCACCTCTTATATTATAGTTAAGTGTTATGTTCTAACCAACACATCCAAATACATGTTATGTATGTTTTAGTAGATTATCTATTTCAAGTTCTAGGACTTCTTCGAACGTTTTAGAACTAGAAGGTTCTAGAGGGTTCTAGAATATTCTCCCGAAGATTCTTCAGAATCTTCTAATGCATGTAGTTCAACTCACAATATAAATACTTGTAACCTCCTTGGTCCCTTTAAAGGGATTCAACACTAGTCATTGACACATTAATCAAGTATTCTCATGTCACCCCATCTTTGTCTCCTTGATCTTTATCTATATCTTCATGCTCTTGTGTAGTTCCCAGCTTCTTAAGTTCCACGCTCTTAGCCCCATCATCCGTGCTCCGTCCTAGTCCGCGGTTGGTGTGTCCTTGACAGTTTGAATCCCTTGAAAGGGGCCAAGGACGTTACAAGTATTTATACAAGTTTTGAGATTGAATATCTCAAGAATATACTCGAGAAATATCTCTAGAATATACCTATCCAAAATATACCATACAATATTTCTAGAATATACTAACAACTAGAATATTCTGATTCTTAAATGTATTATATGCTAACCTATACAATACTAAACTATTATATACAAAGACATGTTGATATCAAAATGGTTGAGCATGACATCTTGTTCATGTGCGATTGCAAGTTCAATCCTCACCAAGTATGCATTTGATGTCACTATGACGTGACACTTGTCGAGTTTAGGCGCTCATCGAGTGTTCTCACTTGTCGAGAATTGGCACTTGTCGAGTGTTCTTTGACAATTCTCTTTTACCCTTCGAACTTTCGTCTTGCCAGTAAATTAGGGTTTCAAACGTGATTAGCACACCCTAGGTAATGGTTAACACGCGAACTACAGATTATGTATGAGGTTGAGACAAAATTTCGAAAATAAGTATTAGATAAGATTCTTAAACTCGGTTTTTGTTTTTAATACCACGATTTTGGTGGTTTTTACAAAGTCATAATTAATGGTAAAGAAAAAGTAAAAATTTCATGATAATGATTCGCAACCAAGGATTTTGTAGAAGTATTTGAGACATGAATTCTAGGGTTTCAGCGCAACATGTGTGTTACCGGCCGGCAAGGAGTCCAAAATACGGAGTGAAGGAATTAATTTAGTATGGTTGTAAATAAGCATAGTGTGGACGGACGGACTGGAAACGGTATGCCGTTCCAGATCTGGACGGATCCCGAATAGGTGCGATAGGCACCGTTTTGTACTACGGGCCGGAAACCTATTTAAAGGCCCGGACCCCATTGTAATCGCAGCGGATAATTAATAGAGCTTATGGTGTTTATACTTCTGTCTTGGTTTCCGTTCTGTAATTACTGTTATATCTTACGCGTGTAATTAACAAAAGTGATCTAATCGTGTAACTTACGTAAGTCGGTGTAATCGTTGAGTCTTAATCCTATGCCGTAATCACCCTTTGGTGAAGTGTCTCCGTGACACCTTGTGTTAGGCCTTGTCCGGTCAGAGAATAACACAGTTTTGGCGACCAAGATGGGATTTAGGGTTTAGGGTTTAGGGTTTAGGGTTTATTCGCCTTTTGCCTTTCCGCGTCCGCGACGTTCCTTTCATTGGCTTCCTTCACCCATTCCGTCGCCTGTTTTCGTATGGCCTCTTGTGTTTCCCAGTCTTTGGCCATGCCTTTCGACCGTGTGGTTACTTGCTGTATATCCGCCACTTCCGGAACAACCATATTAACTGCTGGTCGTTTCTCGTAGCTCTTTACCGGGCACTGGTTACTGTAGTGGCCTTCCTGCCTGCAGTAGTAGCAGTACTCTTTACGGGTATTGCTGGATTCAGCATTGCTGGTAGCCGGAGTCGGTCCCGTAGTGAGTGGTGCGTTCTGTGCCGGTTGGCTCCTTGGGGTTCCATGTTCCGGGTCCCTAGGTTGACCACCTTTCTTGAAATTACGTTTCTTATTATTCTTATTTTTATTTCGGTAGTCCGGTCATGGTGGATCGTAAAATCGGCCGTAGTCCTCCTGGTGCTTCCGGTAACTAGGGGAATGGTCTCTGTCGTATTGCTCGTGTCGTCTGTTGGACTCCCGATAACGGTCCGATCGCTCATACCGGTCGTAGTTATCATGCCGATTCCCGTACCGGCCATCATTCTCTTGTTTGTCT
The DNA here is from genome assembly GCF_043228905.1 of Azolla caroliniana. Taxonomy (NCBI): domain Eukaryota; kingdom Viridiplantae; phylum Streptophyta; class Polypodiopsida; order Salviniales; family Salviniaceae; genus Azolla; species Azolla caroliniana. The sequence goes on from NW_028230670.1 coordinate 46,103, forward strand.
CCGTACCGGACATCCTGTGCCGGTTGGTACCGGTTCATTCTTTGCCAACGATCGTCATCTTCGTCTCGGCTGCTTCTTGGCTCGATCCGTCGGACGGGTGGTGCTTGTCGGTTTAACAGGTTATACTCGCACCGGTCCGTTGTATGACTCTTGGATTGACAAATCACACACTGGGTTCGCATGGTACACTCCACTGCCGAGTGTCCGGCATTCAAGCAGATTGTGCATTGAATTGCCTGCCGGAACCGTAGATCTTCGTCGGTGGGTAACGCCCGTTGCAGTGTTCCCAGTGTAAGCCATGAACTTGACTTTTCCATTTCTCTGACCCGGTCAATGACCTGGTCAATGGTGCTTCCTCGAAAGTCGATTACTGTACACACCGTGCGTAACAGTTCTCGGAGTGCGTTTAAAAATATCGTCCGAGATAGCGGAATTCGGGGTCACGTTGGAAGGACCAGCGACACGATGGCGGCGGACGCAGGACCCGGCGACCATCACAACCTTTGCAGAATTAAAAGCAAAATTCTTGCATTTTTTCCACAAGGAGGTCGACCAGACGACAATGGTGGGCCTGTTTTATACGATCCGACAGGAGGCAGGAGAAAGCATTCCCCAATTCGTCATCCGTTTCCAACGAATGCATAGCCAGCTTGCCCGTGCACCCCCGGAGGAGGAATTACGGACGATATTTTTAAACGCACTCCGGGAACCGTTACGCACGGTGTGTACGGTAATCG
>NW_028230671.1:0-46809 GCF_043228905.1 Azolla caroliniana
AGCGCTGCCACAAGCCTTTAAGCAACAAGTGTAACTGGCATTACTTGAAAGTATTCCATTGTCTTCCATTTGTTCAAAACATTGCAAGGCTTCAGAACTGAAGCCATGTTCTACATACCCTGCAATTAATGCGGTCCATGAGCTAACTTCAGAAACTTCCATATCAATCATCACTTCACGTGCTTCAGTAAGAAAACCACATTTAGCATACATGTCCACCAACATGGTTCCAATGGATGCATCGTCTTCAAATCCTTCTTTAGCAATCTCGGAATATATTTCCTGACATTTATGTATATTTTGTATATTACAACATGCTTTTAAAATACAGGCGTATGTTACAGCATTAGGAAACACACCCTCAACTGCCATCTCTTTCAAACAATTAAATACATCCTGAACCAAACCGTATTCAGCATGACCCACTATTAATGAAGTCCAAACGACGACATCACGTTCTGATATGCTTTCAAATACTTTACAAGCATCTACAAGAGAATCACATTTCACATACATGTCTACCAGAATGCTTTCGATGCAGGGAACTTTTTCAAGGGCTCTTTTTATAACCTCAGCATGCATTTCCTGCCCACTTTCTAAGGATCCTATACAGCTACACCCTTTCAGAACACATACATATGTAACAACATCTGGCATTACACATTCAAGGTGCATTTTCTGCATACAACCCAGTGCTTCTTCTCCAAGACCATGGTCAGCATACCCTGCAATCAATGCATTCCAAGGAACTGCTTCACAAGTTCTAGATTCTTCAAGCACACTACATGCTTCTATAAATAAACCAAACCTTGAATACATGTCAATTATCGTACTAGTGAGGAATATCTCAAATTCAAGTCCATATTTCATGACCTCAATGTGCATTTCACGACCTGTTCCTAGTGCTCCAATCATGGCACAGGACTTTAGGTTGCAAATGTAAGTAACTGTAGAAAAGGGAATCCCTTTTATGCTCATCACTGAAGACATTTCTAGGGCTTCTTCATAATTTTGATTTTCAGCAAACCCTGAAATTATAGCATTCCATGACACCCCATCTTGAATCGGCATATCATAAAATACTTCTTTCGCTTCGATAAGCAAACCACCTTTTGCATACATATCTATCAAAGTGTTGCTAATGAATTGGTCTTCCTCATATCCTTCTTCAATTAAGTTTGCATGTAGGGCTTGGCCTCGAGAAATATCCCTAACAATACTGCAAACCTTTAAGCTGCAAAGGAAAATGGCATTATCCATATCTAAATCATCCTTTTGCATCTTTTCCAGGCATGCTACTGCTTCGTCTCCGAGGCCAAGGTCAATATACCCAGAAATTATTGTAGTCCAAGATACTACATCACAAACATGATGCTTTTTATCAAACAAATCTAGGGCCTCCTCAAGAAAACCACATTTTACATATGTGTCCAATAATACATTGCATACAGAGATATCCCCATCATAGCCCTGTTTTATAACCATCGCATGTATTTTACGTGCCACATTTATGGTTCCCAGGCTACCACAAGCTTTGAAGTAATGGATTAATGTGCCACCTTCCAAAGAAATGCCCTCAATATCCATATCCTCTAAATGAACTAGCACTTCATTAAAAAGTTCATTTTCTATAAACCCTCCAATCAGTGTATTCCATAAAATAGTATCATGCACAGGCATGGCATTGAAAAGTTTGAGTGCATCTAAACACAAGCCACATTTTGTAAATGTATTCACAATAGTAGTGCAGAGATTAAAATCTTGCTCTAGGCCTTTACTTGTGATTTGACTATATAATGATTGAGCTATATTAATCATTTTTATGTCACCACAACCTTTTAAACAACAAATATAAGTCACCATATCTGGTGACAAACCTTCAAACTCCAAATGTTCTAAACTATCTAACATGGCTCCATAAGCCCCATGTTTAGCATATCCTGCTATTAAAGCATTCCACGTGACTATATTCCGCAGTGTCAGCTCTTCGAATATTTCTTGAGCCTCTTTGAGAAAGCCACATTTTGCATACATATCTACCAAGGTGCTCCCTATAAACAATTCTTTCTCAAAACCCTCCTTTACAATTTCAGCATGCAATCCATATCCCATATTGATTTCTTCTAAGTTACCACAACCCTTCAGAGTGCAAATATATGTAACACAATTGGGGGATACATTCTCTGCTTGCATTCGTACCAGGCATTTTAATGTCTCCTCATTGAGCCCATTTTCAGCATAACCCGAAATTAATGCAGTCCACGATACTACATCATGTACTGCTAGTTCATCAAAAATCTCTTGTGCATCTACAAGGCAACCACATTTACCATACATGTCCACCAAAATTGTTCCGAGAATAAGGTCCCTTTCCATCCCATGTTTTACAGATTCAGCATGTATTGCCCGGCCTCTTTCTATGGATCTAAGCTTAGCACAAGCTTTGAGCAAGAGCAAAAGAGTTTTTTTATCTGAATGAATGGAATACTCAAGGAAGATGTGGATGGCTTGATCAAATTTACCACTTTCAATAGCTGCCTTAATGTCAAAAACACAATGATTCTCAGGCATTCTAATGGGAAACTTGGCATGCAGCATGGTCTCTACTCAACACACTTAGTACAGGAGACTGGACATATAGCATATTTTTTACCAGCTAAAATATGGCAATGCAATCCAAGGCACAGAGTATTTTCACAAGTTAAAAAATATGGATAAATGGCCTTTTAACTAGAGGCATATTACATTGTTTCCGTGAATGTGAAAAAGATGCATTCCAACAACAGGAATTTTACCAGAGCAAAATACGAAAACCCAACCAGAGGTATTTGTATATTCTTACTCACTAAAATAACAAAAAACAGCATTACAGAGGGAGGTATAGTACTTTTTACCACCTAAAATTTCAAGAACAAAACATGTGTTCCATCCGGGAACCTGAGGTGTATAGCAGATTAATTAAAGGCTAAAAATACGAAGAAAAACATGAATTCCAATCGGTGGCACAGTGTTTTTTTATTTTACAGTCCAAAAACACACAAAAAACAATATTCCAAACCAGTGGTATATAAAACATACAAATAATATTGCAGCCAGAAATACAGTACATTTTCATGAGCTAAATAATATGAAAAACCAGGGGGGTAACATATTCTACTGGATTAATTCATGAAACAAACGGCATTCCTATCAGAATTACAGTGTACTTCTTATGAGCTAATGATGGGAAACAAGCATTACAACCGAGGGTATAATGTGTTTCTGACAGGCTAAAATTTGAAAAAAAACGGCATTCCAAAATTGTTTGTCTTATCAAAACCAAAACCAATTTGATATCTTTCTCAATAAAAAAAAAGGCAAATTTTATATTTTTCCTTCACTATGCCAAACTAGTTTTTCGTGAAATCTATACAATCAAATACTCAAAAAGAAAAGTTTAAGTTTAGGCATTTTGATGGTTCCTTATTCTGGCGCGATTTTCTTATTCATCTTCTTTTTCGTTTCTTTTCTTTTCTTTTCGTTTCTTTTCTGTCTGAACTGTGGCATTAACCTTGTGTAGAAAAATCTGAAGGAGCGTGGAATTTCTTACCTGGGAGTTTCTGTGAGAAAGATCCACAAATCCATACATATACATATCTCGCAAATCTTCCAATGGCATGACAAATAACTCAGCTAATCAATTTACAAATTACCCATTGCCTCTTCTTCTTATTTGAATCATTATAGATCGGAGAAAAACCCATCACATAACCAATACCGGCTTGAGTTTCCTTTACTTCCCTGTATACCCCCTGCATTTTCTGATATCTCTCCAGATGCCCCCCTCCATCCAATGTATTTGGGCTGATACATCACACTGGGCGTTCGAGGACAAGTAGTACAAATCTATCTATTTATCTTCTTTATCAAACACCATTCCTACAATTTGAGCATTTCGTACCCCCTCCTCGATTCATATTCTAAGTATGGGCGAAATCATACATACATATGTATGTTGACACTTTCTTCTCTCTTCTAGAAAGGTCGGTTGGCTATAGGGGCATTCAAATAAATAATGAAAACTTCGGGTTATTTTGAGAAAAATAGAGAAATGTTCTCGGGCTATTTCACATATTATTTAATTTTTGCACCGGTGCATATGTTCTCCGATGCATAGTAAGTCCTCTTTCCCACTTCCTCGTGGTGAGTACCAGCACACGTTCATTCCATCTACGATTGGACGGAACCTCGAGCCCATGATGTTTGAAACTTTCTACGACTTCAAATGGCTTATTATTGTCTGCCATGCATGTTTTATCTTTATTTTGACTCTTCGCAACCATAACCTTCATTTTTTGAGCTATTCACATTCATGTTACCGTGGATATGAAAGTTTTCCAATACACCCATTCGCTTTTAGCCATCTTTAAAAGTATTGCAAAAAGCATCACATTATTCACCAACATATAACAAAAGCATGATACTACATTCCAATTGTAACTTCCTTAATGCTTTCTTGCTTTACAAACTAATTGGCCATTTTCTCCAATTCATCCATGCAAAATCCAAGAAGAAAAATTTGAATTTTCAAGCAAATATGTATTCACTTGGTACCATAAATTCTTACATGTGTCTCCAAAGATGCTCACAGGGCAACATATCAAAAGGTTTCTTGAACTATACCAAAACCAATGTAATGGTTTACCTTTCAAACATATTTCTTTCATTAGCACTCGAAAAGCGACAGATGATCAAATGATGTTGTGGAGAAAACCAACTTATTTATAAGCTCTCTTATTGTTTTTTTTAGCCTATACACTTAGCTTGGCTTCCATTATACATCCAAATAGCTTCCCACAAGAGAGCTAATTATGATTGTTCGATAGTTGTTTACATTATTTATCTTCTCCCCTTTATATAAATGTTTGATCCAATTTGTACTCCAATTGTGAGGCACGTCATTTTGCAAGCGCAATTAAACATATTATTGTTCAAACATTTTCTTCCTTTCCTATTCATTTGAGCATTTTGGTTTGAATACCTCAATTATCTATTGTATTGTGAGTGGCAAATTCCTTAACTCCTTTGAACGCGTCCTCAACGGTAGTGAAGGAATGCATGTGCAAAGAGAACTATAACACACAATTGTATTTTGTAGGGAAATTTTCCTTGGAGGAGTTGCCTTTATGTCAACTAGTCTCACAAGACCTTAGATGGTTTAGTTTGCCATAAGATCCTTAATATTGTTGGGACAATAAGGGCTTTTATGTATTTGTTTTGTTGTTTCAACATATATGTAACTATTTTATGTAGAAAAAACAATGTGTATAAATGTCTTGACTTTATCTTGATGCATACGAGTGTGAATGATGATGCCATTAAAAATTACAATTGCATTGGAGAGAAACGTTTTGTCACATAGTGTATAGAAGTTTGTGACAATTTGATATATGTAAGGTTACCAAGATGACTACAAAATTTCCTTACATTATTAGCCTTGAATCACTTTGAGGAAGTTATTCGTACATTGTCTGATGACTTAAATAAGCTTTAATTTATCTATATAGATATCATGAAGATATATGCACAAGATCTAAATTTATTAATGCTATGTTACTTAGGGAAGCTACTAATCAATGGATGACAATGGAGAAGGGGATAGGTTATGAGGAGGAGGGCTTTGTAATCCCAATAGGTAGGGAAACACCAAACAAGTTTGAAGGCCACAAACTACGAGACAATGAGATACCAACATTGAATATGGCAATTCGAGTACTCGCATATACCGGTCATAAATGGATTGTAGATCCCGATCTTATCAAAGTACAACCAGAACATGTAAGTTTATGAAAACACATGGCTACGTAAGGACAATTGGGACCCTTTGCAATGGACGTGGTGCGACCTTATGCGGGTCAAGGAAGCAACGTCATCCCTTTCTTCCAATTCACGACTAGATTAGGTCGCCACATTCTAACTGCTCAAACCGTCTGAGAGTTGGTTGTTGCAAAGGTATGGGACACATCATGTTCCTCATACAACTATCACTACTTTTTGGCAAAAACTCTAAAAATAAGAACACGCTCGACGAATTACAACATTCCAATGACTATTAATACATAAATCACTACCAATTGGACCGTGGCAACACGGGAACCTTAACTCACTTGATTGTGTAGCATGCCCAAATGCAATAGAATGATTCAATCCGACATGCCCTATGGGACTGCCCATAGACCCATCAATTATGGCGGGGGGTTGGCCGCCTATTGCAATAATGCCAAGTGCAAGGCATAATCAAGTGGGGAAATGTATGTTGGTCATTATGGCAAGGCCCAGTTGATAGGTACAAACATCAGGAGGAAGGGAGGATTTTGTTGATAAAAGCACAAGAGGTTTTTTTTACCACCATCGGTAATATCCACTTAACTCCTATTAATGTCAAATCTCAAGTTGTGTTGGAAGTGATCAACCCAATAACTCTTTGGACTCTATGGAAACATGGATGTAGACGGGTCTTCTCCAATCAAACCGTACATCTAGTAATTTTAATGCAAGAGATATGGAGTGAAATTGTAGCCACTCTAAAGAGCCAATATAAAGGCCTCACGGGTGGATCCGATGGAGTTGAAAGACAACGACTAGCCTTCATCGAACAATAGTCATCATCTCCCTTTATTGAGTCAGTGGGCATCCACATAAGATGGAACTATTGCGTTCCTATAGGGATTTGTATATAACACTCTCATTTGTAAAAAATTTATCACCAATGAGTTTTTTTTTGAAAGAAGAATAAGAAGATATATGCACATACACTTAAATGAATGGGCAAATACCAAAGGGTGTTATGAGAAATATTCTATAGTCCACTTAAAAAATTTCATATGACTGGCATTTTTTAACCACGATGACCTTCATCAATGATCGCAATGTGAATAGCAATATTTCTTAGATACAAAGCATACCTTATTGCACATAGGGTCATGAAAATAATCAATGAGACAATTCAAACACGTACGTTTTAACCCAATGTTATCATTTTGGTAGCCTAGCAGTTAATACATGGTGGCACAACTAGAACTCTCATATGATCACATACGACTTTCTTTGGATCAAGCAAAATTACCTTATAAACCCTTTTTGTGACATTGAATGAAAGTTCATGAATCTTGTGTGTCAAAATATTGAGTGTTTATCATCTCGTAATATGATATGTCATTATTTAGTGACAATGAAATTGGATTGTTGCTTCATAAAATTTTGTACACATGCTTAAAAAATGATTGGAACATAGTGTGTAAAGCACCAACATTACCTCTAAGAAATCTACTCAACAAATTTTGTATTGAAGAATATACTGTAAAATACCCAAGAAATTAGATTAGTTATGCAAATGTATGGACATCGATGGACAATTCGCCAAACATATGTAGATATATGTTAATATTGAAAATTTATGCAAATGTCTATTATCCTAGCTGAAATAATGTACGTTAAAAAACTTGAATAGTAGGAACATATTTGTTCAAACATGTGTACTTTATCGGTCCATCTATTTGTCATAATTAATATTACCAAATGGTGATAAAGAACATGCACCATTTTTTAGTAATGATGAAATGTCAGTGAAACGACTTCAATGTCTATCAAACAAAAACGAGAAGATTCCTCTTGGATGATAGGTTGATGGAAAGATACTGTGTGACTTTGTTAGAACTCAAGTGATCTCATTGTTGTGATGTGAAATATGGGATTTCCTTGATTGGCCCACTGTAAAATTTCCATTTTGATCTACACAAGGATGATATAAACATTTGATGGGTTTCCAAGAAATTGAAGATGCATGCCAATCAACTAAAAATGGTAAGCTTGTGTCAGTCAAGGATGAATTATAGAAGTTCGATTGACATTCAATAATGCAATACTTGGCCTAGATACAACTTCGATGGCAAATGATGTGATGCTAAAATTAATATTCGTTGCAAAACCTTTATTTTAAATCTATATACAATAAACATGATTGACTTGACATTTGTGGTTGAATTTCTCAAATACTATCAATTGAGGGCTTGTACTAGAGAAACATCACTTGATCTCCATGTCACATTTGTATATCATTTGGAAATAAGGTAGCCTCATCCAACCAAAAAACATCCCATATGGAATGGAAATGATTATGTACGTATTTCATGCATTATGTTATGGATAACAAAGGTTGTATAACCATGAGCGTTGAAGATTATTAATGTTCCCTTGATGTGGAGAGGCAATGAGAATACTTGGATTTGTGACATGCTTTCATGTTCACCGATACTTCATTAAATTTCATTGTTATTTCTCTCAATCAATTGGATGAACCAATTCTTATTTTTCCTAAAGTTGGATAGTTGGGTATTGGTCGATAAATAATATGTTAGATTCTAAAAAACAAGCAATGTGATGGGGATACATTGCAAAATAGCTCCATTTGTCCTTCGGCCCCTCTTCTAGATGGTTCTAAAGCACTTTCATATGGTGAAGCTCTCATATCTACACAATTGATATTTTAATCTTTAGTTTTTTTGTGCCTTAAGTGTGAGCAATTAAAACTTCCAATCAAATTCAGAGAACAACGATTTGATGGAAATATTATTAATGAATGCAAACCATATGTAGCACTCTAGTCACTTAATGAGGTTCTCTCTAGTAAATTAAGGACTCCTATAGAAATAACTTATTGGGATTCACAAACTATCTAATTGATGGTATAACATTAGTTAAATATACACATGGGGGGGGCTCTACTACCGATGGGCTTCTAATGCAACTAAGTGGTATGATATTAGCTCATAGATTTCCTTAGGCTAAAGTTAATTCATATCTTACAAGCCCATATCTTTCATGTACAAAACTTAAAGATCGATATTGGTACACAATGTATGTTGGGAAGCGAGGCAACTATGCTCTCGACACGTGAGCCTTTTGCAAGAAGGGTGTTGTCAATATCTTCGTAAATCCAAAACATTTTACGACATTTTGAAAGGTTGGTCAGTAAGCTTAATATGTACATACAAAAATACGCTACTGACTCGTTATGGAATTGAACGATCGGATTTGAGTGATGTGATGAGCGAATTTGCAATACATGAGATACTTTGTTCGAAGGGAAAAAAGTTTATCGTTCTACAAATCTATTTCTAGCACTTAATTAGGATTTTCAATTTAGAAGTAAAAAGAAAATTTTAATAAGAATTCATATTCTTTTGAACAATAATTCAAATCGATACAAAAGCTTTTTAACAATTTCCCAAAACACCCTTAACCCTAGAATATCTTTTATGCACATTTGTTTTTAACTACAAGAATGCCATTATCATTGCATGCTAATCAAGTGTGTTGATGATGAGATCTTGTTCCCTAAATTAGAAATAACCATAGTAATCACTCAGATTATGTCAAAAATTAGAATATGATTATTAGCGATTTTTTTGCACGATAGTTGTCAATAAACAAGGTAGGGATGTGTTAGTAAATTCAAAAAACATGTATTGTTGAAGGCTTTCACAAAGTGTTGTTGTAGACATCACAATGTATCATCGCTTGGATCACAAAATGGAAAGAGTAGGTTAGTAATTCAAAAAACATAAGGCTTTTCACGAGATGTTACGCATCAATGTTGTTCCAATATGTTGTCTCATGATCGAGGCAAGGTGTAGGGGTATGTTGGCAATTTCATAAAAGACATGCTATCATCGCAATGTTCCAACTTTACCGCTGAAGGCCTTTAGCAATGTGTCGTGGGCCATTAGCATCGCCCGATTGGAGAAGCCACATAACATATGATTAGTGCTAATTACTTAGATTCGTGAAAGGCACACGTGATAATAGTACATAGTGACTTTGGATCGGGGATAATGATATGATCGGTGGTAAGGACTTGGATTAGAGAAGGCACACATAGTGTGATTAGTGGTAGGGACTTGGATTAGGGAAAGGCACACGTACTGTGATTAGTGGTAGGAACTTGGATTAGAGATAGGCACACATAGCGGGATTAGTGCTAATGACTTGGATTAGCACTAAACTCCCTCACACACATTGAACATTCATTTACTCTCTCCTTACAGCAAACAAATAAATAAATAAACAAACAAAAAAATATAAATAAATAAATAAATAAATAAATAAATAAATAAATAAATAAATAAATAAATAAATAAATAAATAAATAAATAAATAAATAAATAAATAAATAAATAAAAAGATAAATCAATCAATCAATAAAAAGATAAATAAATAAATAAGATAAATAAAAAAAAGAAGATAAAAAAAAGATAAATAAATAAATAAATAAATAAATAAATAAATAAATAAATAAATAAATAAATAAATAAATAAATAAATAAATAAATAAATAAATAAATAAATAAATAAATAAATAAATAAATAAATAAATAAATAAATAAATAAATAAATAAATAAATAAATAAATAAATAAATAAATAAATAAATAAATATATAAATAAATAAATAAATAAATAAATATATAAATAAATAAATAAATAAATGAAAAAAAGGCCGAGAAATCTCAGAGCTTCTCCTCGTTTTCTGAGAAGACAAACTCCATCGCTGCTCTCATCTCTTCTTCTTCTTCTTCTTCTTCTTCTTCTTCTTCGAGCTCCAGAAACAATTTCCTTCTGCGGTGCAATCTCTCCCGGTAAGCTCACCCCTCTCTTTTTCTCTTCTGTTCCTTCGATTCATTTCTTTCTCCATTTCTACAGACTGCTCCATTCGCTGGCATATGAACTGACAGAAATTAAAATGCATCTCTTTCTCTACCTGATTTGCCATGTCTTTCCCGTTGTTGATCTCCGCCGTTCCATGGGTTCCTTCTCTTTTCATACCTCATAGCTGTCTTCTTCAGTTTTGTTCCATTGATTGACATATGATGTAGCAGTAAGTAAAATGCATCTCCTTCTCTACCCCATATCCGTGTGTGTATTTGTTATGGTGTTTCTTTTTTCTTCTATCATTTCCTTCTTTGCATTCTCCTCTCTTCATATTGTTCCTCAGCTCTTTGGCTAATTAGTAAAGAAGGGCTATAGTTTTTGGGCCATCAGGGGTCAGCTTGCTTATCCAACGGCAATCTAGCTTCTTGATTGAAATTAAGTCTTATTGAGTTCAAAATCTCTATGAATTTTCCTTTGATTATAAAAGATCACTTAAGTGTGAAAGTTTAGTTAAATTTGGTGGTTCTGTTGGTGTTTACCATCCATTTTAAGTTCCAGAGTCTAGCTTAACTGGGTTCTGAACCAACTTTTTTATATCGTCAAGATATTTTCTGAATGCACAACACTACCAACTGCTACGGTTTATTGAACAATGAAGAAACTAAATACAATTTCATATTTCTGTGTGATTCAGGAAATCTAATTCTTTCCTTACACGATGGTGAATCCGCGATGTTTTCTAGACATAAGCATTGGCGGTGAGCTTGAAGGCCGGATAGTTATTGAGCTTTATCAAGATGTTGTGCCGCGCACTGTTGAGAATTTCAGGGCATTGTGCACTGGAGAGAAAAAGTCCAGCTGTGAAACTGGTTCCTGTCTGCATTATAAGGTGCTCATAGCTTCTATATTTCAGCTGTTATGTATTGCTTAAAATTTGAGCATACTTATGGATACATATATTATTATTCTACTAGGATTCTGAGCCTATATTTGTCTACCTTGAAGGGAATTCCATTCCACCGAGTTGTGAGAGGGTTCATGATTCAAGGGGGTGATGTTTCAGCTCGGGACGGAACTGGAGGTGAATCAATCTATGGTCCCACTTTTGAAGATGAGAATTTTCAGCTAAAACATGAAAGGAAGGGAATGGTATCTATGGCAAATTCTGGGCCTAACACTAATGCCTCTCAGTTTTTCATATCGACTACCCGAGCTTCTCACTTGGATGGGAAGCATGTTGTGTTTGGGAAGGTTATAAAGGGCATGGGAGTTGTTCGGAGCATAGAACATAGCCCTACAGATGAAGAAGGGAAACCATTTAATGAAGTTCTCATTGAAGATTGTGGTGAGATTCCAGAAGGAGATCAGGATGGTGTTATTGGGTTTTTTAATGATGCAGACACATATCCTGACTGGCCAGCAGATCTTGATGAGCAACATTCGGATTGCTCCTGGTGGATTGGTGCTGTAGATTCAGCCAAAACTTTCGGAAATGACTACTATAAGGTCTGGTTACTTATATTTATGATAACAGTGTTTCTATTGAAAGTATGAACTCTAGAATTTACTCTGATTTTTTTTGTTGCAGAAAGGAAATTATAAAATGGCCTTAAGAAAATACAGAAAAGCTTTGAGATATCTGGATGTTTGTTGGGAGAAAGATGGTCTAGACGAAGGTAAAATAGACACTTTCCTGTCATGACTGTACCCGTGTGTGTCTTACCTACATAATTGACATTGAAATTATTACCTCATTTTTCAGACAAAACAGATCTTCTGAGATTAATGAAGTGCCAAGTATTAACAAACAGCTCCGTAAGTACTCATCTAATCTTTTCTTCTTGATATGTTTAGAATTTGCCTTTGATTGTGCTGTTTCATATTGACATAGGCTTGCAAACTCAAATTGGGTGATGCAAAAGGTGCTCTTTTGGACACAGACTTTGCCACTCGTACTGGAGAAGATAATGCAAAGGCTTTGTTCCGTCGAGGCCAGGCTAGTTTATAACTTTATACTTCTTTTAGAGAGTAATGTTGTCTTTTTAAGATGGAAATTAAATTCATGAGACAGCACAGAACATGGAAAGTTTTTCTTGTCTACTATTCAGTGCTGCGTTTGAGAGATGGGTTATGAACGTGACATCCTCATAGTCATAAAGCAGTCTTGATGTTTGGTTTTTCTTTTCCAATTAGAAAAATTTAGCCATACATTTAAATTGATGTTTATGTCTTATGCATACATGTATATATATTGCATTCATCCATATCTGGGTCACTATGACATAAATGTAAAGAGATTTCTGTATGCATGTTGTATGGTATGGGGCGTGTCTTAATAAAATCATTTCTGTTATAGGCAGTTTCAAATTTCATGAAAGATTATTGCTTCTAGGATCCATTTCTTCAGGCCTGAGTGAAGTGTCAGTATGTGGGTTAGGACTGTTATCTTGTCTGCACATATGGGATAGAAAGATTACTCAAGTCTTATATAATAACATAGAGCCCTCTTTGATGACATAAGCTGGTAAAGAAAATAACGGCGTTGCTAACAACAACTCCAAGGAGAAAACTCGGAAATATCCATAGTAGTTTCTTTCTTTTCCCAAACGACCCTAATTTATGTCCCAGAAATACCCTAGAAATAGACAAAAGGAATAAATTGACCATGTATTTGCTCAAATAGCACTTATAATTGAGAAAACGCATATAGGATGATCATTTAAGTATCCAAACAGCACATATAGTTTCTCAATAGTTGAGTGTTGATTTTATACTAATCAAAGATTTCTCCAGTGACCATATAGGAGGGATTTCTATGAAGGAAAGCAAACAAGAAAAAGGAAATGTAAAACTGGTTAGGAAGAGTCATGTTTTTTTGTGGGCAACAAGCATTAAAGCTAACCTGGTCATTACTGTCTTTCTAGCACTTAATATGATGGTGGAAAAGCAGTAATTGAAGAATTTTATCACTACTGTCAAAATATTTCAGTGTTGAGAAATAAATGTATAGCTGTCAGTCACCAAAGAACAGCAAAAAACATGCAAAACAAATGTAAAAACGAGAACCAGATGCTGAAAGCAACTCTCAAAACTATATTATTAATGAGTCAGGGTTCGGAAATGGTATTCCTTCCAGATTTTGTGAATGATTGAGTATTCACAATTGATTAAAGATATTGCCTACTGTATAACACAGACGTTTGCATTAAATAATTCTTTTCCTTAATGGAATCACCAAAATATATTTCACACTTGCAAAATGATTGTTGATCCATCAAAACTCGAGCCTGTAGTCTTGACTCAAGTATCTATTGCTGAGATCTTATTAATATATTCTTACACTTAGATACTTGGTAGGCTCTTTAATCAATTGATTCTCAAGCTCATCAATGCTATACCTGGAATGGTACTAATCATCTTGGTATGATGGAGAGTGATTCTGTTTTCTGTATCATTTTCATCCTAGACTTTGTATTTCTTCGTATTACCGTGGTCATCAATATTCTGATGTCATCTCTATTTGCCATCCTAACATAATAACTCAATGCTTATGGTGACACTTGAAAAAATTGCACAGTATTAGGAGGAAGAGATGTTCTATTTATGCAAATTGTAATCTGTAATACATCGTCGTATTGATCATGCCACAATTATATAATGAAGTGTATTTGACCATTTTGCAGGCATACATGGCTTTGAATGATGTGGATTCATCTGCGGCATGCTTTCTGAAGGCTTTAGAACTCGAGCCTACTGATGGTATTAAACTTGCTAGTAGAGTCTAAATGTGAGTAAAGACAACAAAAGGATAACTGAGATCAATGTCCTCCTTTGGTCATTTCAGGTGGAATAAAAAAGGAACTGGGGATTGCGAAAAAAAAGGTATAACTCTTTATACCAATATATGATGTTTATATATATATACACACGGAAAGGCTCAGAAATACCCCTTAAGTATATAACGAAAAAACTCAGAATAATGAAAATCAAGAACTTCACTTTAAATCCTGGACTTCAGCACCGGATGGGCCAATTGGGGCAATAAAGATCTTGTGCATTTGATAGTTTTCCCTCATGTGTATATATTTGAAATTGGGAGCTCAAATCAAATTTTTTACAGATAGCTGAACGGAGAGACAAGGAGAAAAAGGCTTATGCAAGAATGTTCCAGTGGTATATCTCTGATTTATTTCCCTTCAATTTGCTGTTTATGACACAGCTTAAGTGCTTCTGTCATGATTTTACAGATAAAGGTGAATGTAGAACCAGGAGGTTTTGGCACGGTATTTTGAAAGCTTCAAAAGATATGTTGCAAAATCAACACTTGTATACCATGCGAAAAAATATACTTGTCATTGTTCCTGTTTTCAAGATACAGGTTATTAAGGACAATATATGCAACCAAGTATAGTAGAGAAATGTGTAAAATCTCCTGTTTGACAAACAGAATCCAGCCCTGATTGTTGAATCAGAGGTCAGCGGTCAGCAAAAAGAATTATGAAACTTCAACTCAGATTCAGGTAGGATTGCAGAGTTTTGCTAAGAGCAAATAAGGCTTATTCCAGATTTGTACTGCGAAGCAGTTTTGATAGAGATTTGTTTCGGTAATTGTAAAGAATTATTGGTACTCATGTTTTGGTTGATGGTTTCAGTTGAACTGTTGTAAATATCTCTGTTTTATGAGGTATTAAACATGGAGATTTCAGGTTATAATCACGTTGAATTTGTGACGAATGTGAGCGGCAGATGTGTACTGTCTTGAAACTCTTATTATTCAGAATGAGCTTTTTTTGTTTGCCAAACTAGGGGGATTACAAACGCTATCTGAATTGTAATGTGTTTTTTGAGAATCATGTGAAAACATAAACTAAAAGGAAGCATCACATTATTCAAATGGCACTGTTTACCAAAACTGCACCTTCTTGCATGTGGTTTGCCCATTTACTTGGGTAGAATTTGACACTTGTTGAACATTACTTTTCCCTTGGACGCATTAGGTTCAAGCTTTATAGGTACAGATTCTGAAGCTGCTGCAGTTCTGTGGTCTTCCTTCCTCAAAACAGAATAGGTTGATATAAAAGGGGAAACCCTGCCTATCATGGATCGGTTATTTGCAAGGACGGAGGGAAAGAAATTCTTTTGAGGAAATATGTTTTCATGATTCAGAAAGCGATCCTTGTTGTGTTGTGCTCATTGTGATAATACACGAATTAAAAAAAATAGTTACAGCAATTTGCCATGTACATTATCATTGACTCTTAAGCATGAGCATGGCATATAGTAAACTGAAACAGAATGTAGAAGATGTTAGGATTGGAAAAATTACGTTATGTGATGATTTGCTTAAATGAACAGTCTCAAAAGAGGGTTGTGTGATGTGTTGGACAAAGTGGCTAGGTGCAATTGGAGCTCACAAAAATAACAAATTACTTAATATTGTTTTGATCTCTCTTTCAGTTTTTACTTGTGCTTATAGCCTAGTGCTAAGCTACATGCTTACAAACCCATGTGTTAGAGTATTAAATCTCATTAATTGCATTAATTTTAAGATGGCAATACAGAATGAAGGTTTGAATGCATGACTGCTAGTTCCACTGAACAATATTACAAAACAATCAACTTTAACTGCCAACACAAATTCACTCCTAGTTTGTCTCATCTCCTACTTTTGTCCTACCCTAGATGTTAAATATCTTTAATTTATTCTCACTCATTGTCTCATTATTTAAGCCCATACTAATGATTAGTTAGAAAAGCTATGGCTTGAATTGGAGCACACTACAAAATCTACAATATACAACGAAAAGGGGAAATCATTTAGTAGGAGAGATTGGTAAGAAGATGGAAATGAACCTTTCACTAAAAATATTTTTTTATCTCAATGTAATAACATTTTTTACAATAAAAATGATGGTTATGTCACTTGCTTTGCTAGAAACCATCAAGAAACAAGGTGAAAACTTGCCATCCTTGTGATAGAAAATGGGAAATTAAACAAGCATCTCAAAAAAATTGATTGAGATGCAATTGATCAACTAACATAACTTGAGAATAAGTGAGCAATTCAAAATAATAATGCCAAATGATATTCCCAATTTCATAAACTTATACTTTTGAATGCTATATTTGTTCTGATGAATATAACTCTACTCTTGTTTTGGATAGAAATCACTTTACAAATCCCATTGTGTGAAAAGCAACATCCAAACATCATGTTGAGGTCTAAAAAACTCAACCTCAACCATCCTATGAACTTCAACCCAACCATCACATCAAGGATTGAAAATCTCACTTACAATTATCATGTTGAGTTTTTTAATAGTCCCACCTTAGGTGCTCCCATTGTGTGGACATGACCCACAACACCCAACTTGACCCATAGTGTAGACAAGGAAACTTGAGCAATTAGGCGGAGCTATAAACAACTCCCGTCATATGATTGTGGTGATCATAATGTAGAGGTAACACTACACACTTTTTTAAAGCATAGAATCTTGCTTTCAAGCTCAACAATTTTGGCAAATAGATTTATGGAACACTTTGGTTTTCAAGGTATCTGAAAATCCTTGTAAAGCATTGAAAGTGCATATCCCATACCATATAGCCACAAAAAGCTAATGATGTGCTAGAAGGTTGGAAATCCAATATGACCTCAATTGTTAGTATTGTTAGTGGAAATAATGTCATACATCTTTAGTTATAACAAACCCTATAAGGTTTATCATTATTTCCAATCTCAAATATTAGTTATAGACAAATTATGTAAGAAACATGGTTATATTGTAATTTTTGGAGAACTACCCTTTACTATGTAGGAATAGGCAATGTGAAAGTGACCCTTTGGGATTTCCTACTTGTATAAAAATGTCAAGAGCTCTTATGTAAAAGAGGCCTTTGGGCTGCCAAGTTTGGGGCTACCTTTTAGCCCTCATTATCTCCCCTTTGTGTTTACTAAGAGCCAGTTTCCTTTATGTAACTTTTCCACTCTAATTAATAAATATATAAATGTTTTTACGTAGTAATTATCACTTATTTGAGACACCTTATATGTTTCTTATATAGTAATATTTGTTTAATTAAGGCAATTATATTTTTTAATGAGTGTAGTGTTAGGTGCCTTAATCTTATATCAAATTAAGAATCCGTAGAGGTTTTTGGCAATTGTTTGGGATGGAAAGATAGGCGGTTTTATGTGTTGATGTGTGACATGGTCTTTGCCATTGGGGAGTGATATCCCCCAACCCCTCGGTTAGCTCACTCTGCGAAAGGCGACCCCTTGGGACTTCAGAGTGATTCAAGGTATGAGTTCTGTTGGTCCCTCTAGGAAAATGCGATTCATCAACCACAAGAGGCCAAACAAGGAGGGGTATGTTTAGCAGAATTTCCTCATCTCCTTTCCCAAAGAAGGGTTGGCCAAAGTTGGGCAGACCTCATGCACTTCGTAAGTGATCAATCTTTGGTTAGGAAGATGTTGGCCTTGAACTTAAATTCTTGAACTAAGTGATCAATCTTTTGTTAGATCAACTTACGAAGGGCAAGGGCCGAAAGAGATTGTAGACATGATTCCATCCATCTTAGGAGAGTGCATAGGTTCTCATAATAGCTTGTACCACCATGTTCACTAAATTTGTACTACCATGTTCACAAACACTATGTCCATTGCTAACTTTCACTTAGCTAGTCCTTCCACTAATCACAAGGATCCACCAATGGGATCCCAAAATAGCAAATAGCCACCAACAAAGCTTAACCCAAACCCAACAACCCTACACACACATATCGTAATTGAAAACAACATATCAAACCCAAAACTAGTTGTTCCACTATAATCCATCCAAATAATGCTAGACTTAGTTGATCAATAAAAGAGACCCACACCCTCTAGATAAACGATCACAAGACTGGGATGATTTTCTTACAAAAATTAAGACTTTTTTTTGACAAACTCTTCTCCCACAAACTTGAAGCAAAAGAGACATTGTGGGCATTTTAGACCTAAGGATCTCCAATCATCCCTAGATCCTCATTTTAAACCTAAGGACCTTCAATTGTCCCTTGGCCCATTTTGAACCTTAGTGTCCAAAGGTTCCTTGCCCATCCCTAGGATCTTCCTTACAAACACACACACACACACTCACTCACTCACTCACTCACTCACTCAAACACATTACAATAAAAGACACATTTCTATTCATTCATAGATACACTAACATAATTATATTCACACGATAACCGACAAACTATTGCGCATAAAATACAAGCACTTAATCACACATTCACACACTTATCTATATACATTTACCTACATTAACTTGTACAAACGTACAAATAAATAATAAAAACATGTACATACTTAAACATACATTGTAACCAACACTTATACAACTAAACACATTTGCACCTAAGAACTAATTCATGCACATGCACATATTCGTGAATAATTTTTCAAGCTAGTGCATATGCTAACATTGATATCTTGAAAGAGATCCAATTCACTTGTGACCTACATTCTCAAAAATGGAAATTTCAAGTGCTCCTTGATATATCTAAGTGGGATATTATTTATCCAAAACCCTTACCAAGGACACCATCTTTTCTAGTCCTAGCCCCTAGGGGTCCCACGTAAGATGGCTCTAGCAAAGGTAAAACACTACATGTCCAATGGTTTGATCCAATGTCTTGGGGCCATGATAATAGACCACCCTTTACTATCAATGATGTTAAGTATCAATTTACATATTTTCCTATTGGGATGATATGTCATTTACATAAGTCGACTTGTGATAAACTTCAAGAACGAGGTTCTCTACAAGTGAAAGGATAGTAAGATGTACCAAGTTCATGTGTACACTCATGGATAAAGATGAATAAGAAGGTTGATCACTCATGGATGACAATCTATGGAGTTGCTACTAGCTAGCAAATGAAGAAAATAGTGATGAGGATTGCATAGAAGAGGAAGATTATGGTTTAGACCACATGATATGATTTGGTCATGAACTAAGTGCATATGCTTGCTAGTGTAGACAAAATTCATCCCATCACAGCCCAATGTGGTGATGAGGATGGCTTATTTCTTGATTGCTTCATGGTAAACACAAACAACATTGGGAAGCATGGGTCCCACAAATAGCCTAACACATGTCCACAATAAAAGCCAACTTCTCACCTCTTTAACATAATCCATGGGCGAATCACCATAGCTTTAGTTGACGTGGACACTAGTATCACCACCCTCTCGTATGAACATTGGTTACACTTGGGTTTGCCAACCTTAGTAGAATGGAATGATTCCCTCTTGAGCCTAGATACCAACATTATCTATTGTATAGGGTCACTTGCTTGTACAGTGACCACTTACACTAGTAAGACTCACATTGAGGCCTAATGAATGCATATAGGAACCTTGTCATAATCATGTATATTTTGACATTATTGGTGTGACTAAAGCAAGTGTATGATAGAGCCAAGTGCCCAATTGGTAGTCTTATGAATCATCGATGATCTTTAGCCAAAACTCTTAGTATAGGGTGTAACCCTGAGCCAATTACCTTCTAAGGGGATCCTTATCAAATCCCACATCCCTTGTCATCAACGTCCCTACAATTAACCTACATGAGGAAGATTTAACACAATTTGTTGGACATTGTGATACATCCAATGAGGTAATGGATACTTTGACAAGCCCTAGTCCACTAGTTTTCACTTCTCCATGAACCCGAGCTCCGAGACAAGCATTGAATGAGCATTTGTGGAATCATTGCCAACAGTGTACAAGGGTACCTCAACAATGTCGCAAGTGAAGGTATTGGTGACAACTAAAATATAGCATAAAGGTAATTCCCAAAAAATGCTGAAATTCACCCAAAATCAAAACCCACGTAGGCAAAACATATAAAGTTGCACACCTTGCCTACCAAAACAATTAACGTTAAGGGCTATCCACATTAACGCGATAGGATATGTCTTATGTTGCCAATTATGCATTTGATGAACACATATTACCCTCACCGAAACACATTGCTCCATCCAAAACCAAGAGTGCTTGTCACCCAACATGGCACCTGCCTTAATGCACTCTAAAGTGCGCACCCACGAGATCAAGGGGAATATTAAGTATTCGCCCAACTTCTTACCTCCAATGCTACAATGTGAGGATAGATTGAAGATTTCTTGTAGAATTAGAGATAGATAGATAGATAGATAGATTATATTATTGTCTTCGGAGGTCAAATATGACCTATGAGACCAAAAATATTACATTTCACGTGATACGTGTGAAAGTGAGTAGTGACTCTCAATGGTCAAGAACTTTACCAATGAATGTTGCAATCAAGAGTGCACATTGTGGTTGTGAGAGGAATTCATGCAAGGATTGGGTTCGGTTGAAGAGATGTGGAAAGCATATTTAATGCAAATGAGACACCTCTCTCTCTCTCTCTCTCTCTCTATGTCCTAGGCTCTATACCCAATTTCCTCACCTCACTATTACTCCATACATATCCTCTTAATTTACAAGATGCCATTGTGGAATGTCTTTTAGGAACACCAATCAAAGAAATCTCTCTCCCTCTCCCTCTCCCTCTCTCTCATGCATTTTACAATAATGAGCCACTTTAAAGTATAGAAAGCTTCAAATAGCTTGATAGTGACGTTCCCTCTATGATTAGAGGGAATGAATGTGCTAGCCACTATTTCGAAGTGGGAAACATGACTTAACTATGCATTTGAGAACATATTCAATGGTGGAGAAATTATGTATTGTGTTCTCAAGAAAACCCGCTTTGGCACATTGGTAAACCAGTGCTTCTGTATGAGTTTGAATTATAGCATAGTAGCATGCCTAAGTCTAATGAGATAGATTTAAATGTCCAAAACCACTTCCTTATGAAGTTTCTTCAAGTGAACCCAACCCACGAGTGTCATACATGTTTCAACGTCTTGAAACCATATCACTTTACGTTGAGATTATGGTCATGGAAAGGATAATCGAGTACATGCTAAAGGTTTAAAAAGAAACGTCTCATCGATTTCATAGGATCTCGTGGCAAGTAAAAATATTCAAAACAAACACAAGCAAAATTTTGAGTTAGAAATTGATAGAATATAGAAAGAAATGGTTTGGAAAATGGGATGCATCAACATTTGCTTCATGATATGTCAATAGATTCTCTTGTGAATAAGGATTATATGCAACACCCATGTATCACACCTTGGGAACGATGTAGAGGCTCATTGTTCACACATTATTACAAAAGTCTCACTAATATGCAAAACCATCTTATGATTGAAATGGAGAAATCACAACTCATCAATATATGCTAGAGCACATCACTTTGACTGCCATCCATACCATTGCCCTGGCCCCCGACACAACTCAACATACATTCTCTTTTATGTGAAACGGGGCACTAAGACACAAGTGAGGAGACTCGTCAACTATGCATCTTTGCCTAGAACATGTGTGGGAGTAAAAAAAGTATCACATTTTGATACAATGTGCAAGAATTCGACCACATACAAGTTTGTTTTGCACACATAGCAATCTTGCCTACTCCCTACACACATTCCTCTCACAAACACAATACGCACTCTCTATTGCAACTTTTATCAATACAATTCTTTAGCATCGAGAGTCACTATTCAATTACAACCACACTATGCAAAAATGATGGAATTTTGGTTCCACACCATAATAAAATCTCTCTCTCACACACACACACACACACACATACACATTTTGGTTGTTTTGAGGTTGTGGCCAACACAATTGGGGCAAAATAAGGATGCCTACTATAACCCACTCTATAGATGAGGTTATCAGTTACATATGAAATTTTGGCAGTTCCGGAGCATGCCTAGTAGGTATAGGCTTATAGCAGTATAAACATTCAGCCCACATAACAATATACTGATGATGCTTGGAACTCAAGATACACAGAAAACAGTGCTTGGACAATGATAGAACCAAACAATTTATTAACATTTAAAGATGCGTCCAAAAGTGTGTGCCACTTTGAAATGATGCAAAGCAACACATTCCAATTCATATAATCAGAAATTACAGAGTGACTTATTAACATTTCAAAGACACTTAGTGACATTCTTGGAAGGATTACTCACTCCTAGAAAGATTACACTTTTTAAATCAAAATTTGCTCTTATTGATAAATGCAGGCTTGACATGTTCTAATTATGGCAACACAATGAGACATCAGATCCATGATTCAACGAATTTTCGTCAATGTAATCAAAACCAAAAGATCTGTTAATTGAATGTGCAGTGTGGAATCAATTAAACTTCAGACATTGAAATCAAAAAGTCTGGCCGTGAATAAAGCTAAAACTAAACACAATCGGATACATTTTGACACATGATTGAAAAGTGAAAATTTCATAAAAATTCGCTACATAAAATAAGTACATGTATTTGGATTCAGAAGGATTTGCAAACAAAGCAACTGCTAAGGGAACCCACTATATAGAAAGCTCGCACGGACGATAAAATTCAGTATTCCAATACAAAAATAGTTATGGCTTTCCTAGGATGATGATGACAATCATTCAGTTTCTGAGAGACTGAAAGGAGCATCGTATCAGAATCCAAAATAAAATAAGCAAAGAAGAATACTACAAACATTCATCCATGTCATATATACCTAAAGATAGCATTCTATAAACCTTTTTCTTTTACTCTTTCTAGGAGTGTGTTCCAAGCTTTACATGCTTATAAGCTATGAATCTCATAATAGATGCAAGGCTAAACGATTCTCATAACAGACTTGAAAAGCAAGCAAAATGGAAAACTAACCGAGGAAATGTTATACGATCCAAAGTCCAACGAAAAAGGCTCAATAATTGACTATGTCATCCCGAGCGAGAATTGGCAGGGATTCCAATAAGAGTAGTATTCTCTTCAAGATGAGACATGGTCCGCATACCTACTAGAGTAGCCAATACCCCAGGTGTGGTTCTTGCAAATTGGATTGCACATTGTGCATTGGTACGATTCTCCCCGAGTTCAGGAAACTTGGCACGGATATCAGGATTCAAGCTCCTTGTCAAATACCCGTTATCCAAGCTCGATGACGCTATGACTGAGAGGCCAAGATGATGGGCAGCATGGAAAAGAGGCATCCGTTTGCCTCGTATAGCTTGAGTGGGTTGGTTCGCCGCCTCTTGAAGCTTCCCATTGTAAGGTGCTTGGACAACCTTGAAATGATGGCCTTCTCCGGCAATCTCCTTCGCGTACGACATGAGCTCTTCGAGAGGCAGGTGTTGTTTCCCGCTCGAGTTCACGCGGAACGCATTCCATGTGGCCACACCATACGCGGTGATCTTCCCTTCGGAACACAACTCTTCCATCGCTTGGAAAGCCCCTTTCATCCGGCCCAACACCGTCGACCTCGACACCATGTTGAGTTGCGTCTCGGGGTTGTGCACAAAGTAAATGTCGATGGTCTCGAGCCCGAGATTGCGCCGGCTGACCTCGACCTGGTTCTTGAGGAACGCGGGCGAGAGGCAATGGCAACCGCCGACGAACTCCTCCCGAGTGAAGAGATTCGTGTTGATATACTTGTTGTCGATGTAGGTGTAAGGATCGATGTCTTCTCTATAATCGAACGAGAGGAAGCCGGCTTTGGAGCAAATGATGACCTCGTTACGGCTGATCACGCCTTGCTTGATGGCAAGGGAGATGCATTTCCCGAGCGCGAGCTCGCTGTGCATGGTGCGATAGTTGGATGCGCAATCGATTAGGTTAAGGCCAAGGGACATACCTCTGGTGAGGGATTCGACATATTCGCGATCGCAGATGTCGGTCTCGGGGCCGCCGTAGGTGCCCATGCCGATGGAGGAGAGGACGAGGTCTCCGACCGTGCCGCCCAGGCGGAGGCTGCGGAAGTGTCCGGGGGCCGCCCGGGCCCCGATCTTCCGGGCGAAATTGGCGGTCCCGGCGGCGTCAGCGTGGCCAGGTATGAAATCGGAGGGACCAGGCGTGGGGGTGGGGGAGACCGACGCTGCCGCAGAGGAGGTAGAATAAGAATGGCCCTGTTGTTGCTTCGTTGCTTCCAAGATGGAGGAGGAGGAGGAAGAAGAAGAAGACAGGCCGATGCTACCTTGTCTGCTCCACTGAGAAGAAGACGAAGGAGAAGGAGAAGGAGAAGGAAGCGCCATTTCTCTGAGGCCTCTGGATGCTAATAGCGAGGACTGAGAAGATGAGCGCCGGAGGGCTGTGCGTGCAGCTTGGAAGGCCATGGCTAATCGAATTCCTCTGCAGCAGCTATGAAAGAAAGGGAGAGAAGCTCTGTTCTTTCTTCTGATCTTCTTCTTCTTCTTCTTCTTCTTCTTCGCCAAAACCCTAGTGGCTCAATGAAGTGTGGACTAGGGTTTATATGTATGTATACATATATTTGTCTGATTTTTCTTTAAAACTCAATAGTCTTCTTAACATCTTAACATTTGTAACTTGTTTGTTTGTTTGTTCCATCGAAAGATGACTCTCTATGTATGTATGTATATATATTGTCTCGATCCAAAGGCGCGTGCGTGCGTGCATGCATCATCTCGTGTATCGTATCCTATTTTTGTCCGCCCATTCCTTCCTCGTCCGCCTCCCCCGGACATCCCCGCTCCCCGTGTTTTGCCGGCCTTCCATTCTCGCGCTTTCTCCCTCCTCCTTCCGCCCCCATCGAAAATATTGTACTTCTCTGGTCGAATTCCGTCGTCCCCCTTCCCGGCCGTCCGTGGCTTCGTAATGCTCCCTTTGATGTTGTTGACCCAACTGCATTCTCAATTTATTCATTTGAATGTACGTGAAGATTCGCGCTTTGTCCTTTGATGCTTGCTCAACTGCATTCTTGATTTTTTCGTTAGAATGTACGTGAAGCTTTGTGCTTGTGTTGGGCCTATAGGCTAAAAGTCACTTTCTAGTTCGCTAAATAACCACCTTTGGGTACCCTTACATTCTTCTCCAACTTTCGCACTTTTAATAAACCCTTGAAGTTGTCCGGTCGAAGGCTTGATACAAACTACGCTGTCAAGCATTGGCTTTAGCATATATACGGCTCCAAAATGTTTGGGCAATCTTATTTTCGTCCAAGGTCATCAAGTTGGACAAAACATGGAACATCACGTGGGTTTTGAGCTCAAGCACAATACCATATTTATTCAAATTTCAAGTGATCTAGATAGTGCAACCAAATGTTTCCACAAAGAAATAGGTAGACGCGAACCATGCAATAGAAATGTTGGTCTTATCTCTTGATAAATTTTTTAAATGAGCATTGACCTAATCTTGTGACACTGAGATTTATGTTGTCTAATATTTCAAGTCCAAATCAATGGGTTCAACCTTGTGTGATAGAAATGCGATAGCAAATAAACGAACACCAACATTTCTATCACCACACATTTATAAACTCGAGCTCCAAAATCTCCAATAGCAAGGAGATGGGGATGAATATTGCGTTATCCCTCCATCTCACTTTGTGGTGTTAATAACTTCCTCGAGATGCTTGATCATGAAAAGCTTTCAAATAACAACGTTCAAAACCTATGAAGCTATTGCGTGACTTTAAAGATATTTCTTTTCGGAAACTCATGTTAGTGATTGATGCCCTCAAATTGGGGACACTAAAAAATGTAGTTCTATCATTGGGTTCAATGGAGTCGAGTTCGTTTGCACAATCGTATCTAACATGGGTCTCACAATGTCAAAATGTGTTGTGGAAATGAAGTATAATAAAACATTTCATGTGTATTTATGAGCATTTGTGAATTCTAAAACATTGAATTGATGCAAGCAACATAGATACCTCACAAGAAGTTATGGTTGATCTTTAAGATATTTTTGTTTTAGTATTGCCCAATGAGCAATGTAATGAACATCTTGCTCAACATTGATTTATTTTGTAGGAGTTGTCCCGTTGCCTCATGTTTGTTATTATTGCTTCAAGATTTCACATATAAGCTTGTTTATATGAAATTATTTAGAAAAATTCTTGGTCTTGCATTTTTCAGACACTCAAATATGCTCTCACAATTTTAATCACCTCGTTTTGCTCCACATTGAGTATATGTTTTGCACAATTCTCATATTCATGTTCTATTTCATAGAGATCATATGTTATGATTTTTTGCACATTTTAACCAACAAAATGATCATGAATTATGCTTGCCCATATCCTTGTTGTCTAATGAATTGTAGGAACACTAATGGGCTTTCAACATTCTGCTTTTTATGAACCATGTGAATTCATGCATATTCTATAACATTAACTTCTAAAGGACAATGCTATCATTTTCAACTAAACCCTAAAAGAAACGACAATGTCATTTTTACATAACCATTCTTTCAATGCATAGTTGTCAATGTTCATGCGCTCGAACTAAACATGTGAAGATTTCTATGATAAAAACCCATTGCTTTGGACTTGAATGTAGGTGTGTTCAATGTTGTTACTATAACACCTCATGTTTATATATTTAGATTTATAATGTCTCATGTAAGTTTATGAATGCGTATAGCCAATAACATTTAGGTTATCTAAAGTCTCTCGCATCATGCATACTTTCACATTTGTGTTTGAACGACTATGTATTGTTTATTTCCAATTAAGGTATTCTTCATGCACAATCTTTTGACCTAAGACCATTATAGAATATATTTTTCTAAACTTTTAATGGTGCCTTTTAGTGTAGAAGTAATGAAGGATCTCATAACAAAGATAATTGTGTACTCGGTAGGGAAGGGTCATTGGATAGGATGGAATCAAAAGCAAAGTACATTTTATTGGCTTTGGATGGTGGTTGGATGATCATTTAAAGCATAGGAAGCTTACATCTATTGAATAAAATGTAAGATGATCTTATTGATGATCGTGAAAGTGCAAGGATTATCTTATTTCTATATTTTCTCCCTTTGCCCTTATGTCATCCATGTTTGTAACCTGTGCTCTACTCTAACATATTCCCATACATTGTGCTTTGAGACAACCATACATTTCAATCCTAGGTTAGGTTAATTGACACTTAATCTCCTAGCCTTGGCATATATGTCTAGTACAAATGGTAACTAGGACCATCGGTCTTATGGTGTTCTCTCTATCTTTATATATTTGAGAGCAAATTGTCTACAACACGAATGTTTCAGACATCTAATCAAAATGAGAGATTGAAGGAGATGTTGCACACTCTTGATGTCTTACCCACTCACAAGTATGTTCTAATTTGTTCTACTTAGATTCTCCACAACTCTCCAAACAATCGCAACAACTCTTACTAAGATATTGGATGGGCAATCAAGGACCTCCCTTGAAAGGGACGATGCCTTTGTTGGTGCATTTTCTTGACGTTGTGGTAATACCAATGAGTATTCTATCGATGATTGGCAGAGTTTCGGTGCATAACATTGGTCACAAATACAATGAGGAGATTTCATCTCTTTTGAGTAATTTAGGAGTCTTTAATTAACCTATGAGGTAATCAACAAAAATTCCATTGGGAAAATTTTTGTTTACCCCATTTTTGTTGAGCCCATTGATTAAGTGTCATCCCTTTGTGGGTTTTTATTGGGGAACTCAATCAAAATATAGCCTAAATTACCTAGGTAATAATAATTGTAAAAAGGCAAGCAAGTATGTGTATGAACTTTTTATTTACCAAAGTTTTTGCACCTAGTATTTACAATAATATGATGAAGTCAATGTAGTGCAATGCAACGGTTTATGGGGAGAATATGTTTGTCTTCAATTTGATCATGATCTAGATATGTTGAATTGTTCTTATATTGTTGCACAACTTTGTGTGTTTTAACATGATTTAGAACTGAAAATTTAATGACCTTTTAAAGAGACCCACATCACAATACTACTTTTGTTCTTTGCATAGCACATTGTGCACATAGTATATGAGGTTATTCCTTTAAGAGGTAAGCATTTTGACACTTTGGATTAATGACATGCTTTTAAAGTAGACCCTTTTCTCTCAATGACAAATGCATGACCCATACATGAAATATTCCACAACATGTCCGTGAAATTGATGACACATCCATGGCCCATCTAAGACCATCCATAGCAACCATCTATACAACAACCATGAATTACCTTGATCATGTTATTTCCCGAGAGATAATTTACACATCCATGACATACCCATGAACATCTATAAGGCTTATGATCCATGTTCACAGATAAAGAGTTGTTTGCAAAATGATTCTCGTTAATCTAACCAATGTCATGGGATTAATAAAAACAAATCATTGGTGTATAGTTAACATAAACCCATCTTGTTGCTACATATATATTTATATACCCATCAATAGAATCATTAACATAAACAAAAGTCCCCCCATGAGTATATGTTTGATTACACCACATTCCTTTAAAATATTGTGATAACAGTGATGCTTCTGAGTGACATGGCGATTCACTAGATTTGTGTCCAATATGAAGTGAGATACTTGTCCACATCGACACTCAAACCTGGACGAACACATTCTTCTTGGAGGAGGATGAAGTGTTTGTGGTAGAAGCGAACACAATCCCATTGAAGGAAATAAGGAAACAAATTTGGCAAATGAATTCAAGAGAACCCATGATCCTTAAAGGAAGAAAAACTACCACGCAAAAGTTTTTCAAAGTTTTTTTTTGCTTCTAAATGTAGGCTAATCTCTATTAATACATACATGATTTATTTCAATGTTGTTAGTATGCTAAGTTTTTTTATTACATTTGATTCATTTTTTTAAACAAATATAGGCAACTCATATCTCATGGATGAGTCATCCACACATCATGTATGGAACATGCGTGGGTGTTATGGATTGTCATTTATTGGGCCATGATCCATGTTTTTTGAATGGTCATACAAAGAACGAAAAGGGGACCTTTAAAAGAAGCTCCCTTTCATACACAAAAGAGCGATGGAATTAAGAAGCTCATTTGTCACGTGCTCGTGAAAACAGATTCCATGCTTATAGCCACTTCACATTTCGATAGATAAATAGCTAATGTGCACACATATCTCCAAGCCTTCCTATATAACTCTTTACTTCTTCTTTTTTACTGGGGCAACTTACCTAGGGCATCGTCTAATCGCGCAACACTTTCATAATATTTCCTCCTCTATCTTTATAGGAAAAAAGCAAACGAATGAAGAAGATCAGGGCAGAGCTCTTCCAGTTGTGTGTAGACTAGAGATTTTACTGTGTGTGTGTGTGTGTGTGGAAAAGCGAAAGTCTTCTGGGGTTAAGAAAGGGGTCTGAAAGGTAGGCAGAGGAGCCTTCTCTGCTCACATAGGAGATGTATGTATGTATGTGTTAAGAAGAAGAAGAAGAAAGAGGGGTGTGTGTGTGTGTCTGTCTTCTCATGAAGGTGAAGGGGCATCCGCTTTGAAATTTATTGAAAAGTGAGGAAAAAGGGTATTTTGGGAATTTCCTATTTCTCCTCCAAAACACCAATCTCTCTCTCTCTCTCTCTCTCTCTCTCTCTCTCTCTGTTTCTGATACAATCATAGATCACACAGAACAGAACAGTACAGTGAGCAGCAGGAGCAGGGCAGGGGGGTTCCTACAGAAAGCCTCCTCTTCTACCTCTTCTCTCTCTCTCTCTCTCTCTCTCTCTCTCTCTGTGCAGAAGCAAGCAAGGAAGGCTAGGGTTTAGCAGAGAAGCAAGGCTAGGGTTTTGCAGAGAAGAAAGGAAGGGAAGAACAAGGAAGTTGCCTCTCCCCGTGTGCGCAGAGGTACTGAAAGGGAGCCTTCTCCATGGCGCCTCAGATGAGTAACCTTCGTCATCTCCTCCGGTCCACGTACCCTTGTCTCGCATCTTCGTCGACTTCTTTCTCTTCCTATCAAGCTTTGTCTTCCATATCTGCCAGATCCTTTTCGTCTTCTTCCTCGTCTGAGGAGGATACCACTCCTTTCACTGTGGAAATTGCAGTGCCATTCAAAGGCCACAACATCGAACCACCATCTCAGACCTCTGAGACTTCACCCAAGGAGGTTCTCGGATTCTTCAGAGACATGTCTCGGATGCGAAGGATGGAGATCGCAGCAGATCAGCTATACAAATCGAAGCTCATCAGAGGTTTCTGCCATCTCTACGATGGCCAAGAAGCCATCTGCATAGGTATGGAGGCTGCCCTAACTCGCCAGGACAACATCATCACCGCTTACAGAGACCATTGCACGTACCTTGGGCGTGGAGGAACACTGAAGGAAGTGTTTGCAGAGCTGATGGGTAGAAAAGATGGGTGTACACTAGGGAAGGGAGGATCTATGCATTTTTATAAGAAAGAGAACGGTTTCTATGGTGGACATGGAATTGTTGGAGCTCAGATACCCCTTGGTGTCGGTTTGTCATTCGCACAGAAGTATGACAAGGTAAGAGCAGCCACGTTTGCGCTCTACGGTGATGGTGCAGCCAACCAAGGACAACTGTTTGAATCCCTCAACATTGCAGCCCTCTGGGATCTCCCTGCGGTCTACATTTGCGAGAATAACCATTGTGAGGGATTCTTTTTCTTCTGCTTTGCTTTGATTTACTTAAATTTTTTTTTGATGAAGAGGGATAGATAGATAGCATGGGTATATTTATGACTTTGGTGTCTGGTGCAAACTGCCTTTCTGCTTGCTGAGAGAGAGAGATGTATAGGATGGAACTCAAACATGGTTTTTCTCTCGAGTTATGAATTTGACGCGACAATGTAAACTGCCAATGTGAGATAGAGATTAACGTCCATGGGATTGGACTTGGGTTCCCTCAATTTTATGAATTGAATGGTACAGTGTAAGCCACAAAGATAACAGCCAGAGAGAGAAAGAGAGACTACTAATGTCCATGAGAAACTGAATACAATGTATGGGATGGGGCTAGGCCCATGGCGAGGAGCAAACTTGAGTTTCCTGGATCGGATGACTGAATTTGATGCTTGGCATGGGGCCAAACCTGTTGTGAGGATCAAACTTGGGTTTCCATGGTAAAATATAAAGCACAAAGACAACAGAGGGATTATTAATGTGTGTGTGTACTTGGGTAAGAGACTCTCGTTGTAACAGAGCGTAACAGAGCGTAAATGTTTGTGGGCCTTATCTTTATTGAACCATGATTTAGGTTAATTCACATTTTATTTTGCCTATATATTTATTCTGGAATTTAATTGAACCATGGTGTGGTTTGGATACCATTAGATGGTATGGGAACTGCAGAATGGAGAGCAGCCAAAAGTCCAGAATATTACAAGCGTGGTGACTACGTCCCTGGTTTGAAGGTATATAATAATGGGAGTGGTCTGTTAGCATTTGGAATAGAGCATAAAGTAGCTTTACATCATGTGGTCTCAGGTTGATGGCATGGATGCATTTGCTGTGAAAGAAGCTATAAAGTTTGCCAAGGAATATGCTCTTTCGAAAGGGCCGATCGTAAGTTAAAATTCCCAATTTCAATATTCGCAAGACAGTTTATGAACAAAATGATGGATAATTATATATTATTGGAAGTAGAAGATTCTTTGGTAACTAGTGGGCAATCTTATGTTCAAGTTCCATCACTTTTCTTAAGCTACATGATCATCTAGGCGTAAAGGGAAGGAGAATCTTATACACATTGTGGCATGCATATAAGGTGAAATCACATATTTATCCTAGGAATTTGATATATGAAGTGTTTTTTGTATGAAATTGACAGATGCTCGAGATGGATACATATAGGTACCATGGTCACTCTATGTCAGACCCTGGAAGTACTTACCGAACCAGGGATGAGATTTCGGGTGTCCGACAGGTTAGCTTGTGGTTATAATAAACAATGTTTTATTGTTCATTTCAGAATGAAAGCAAATTTTTGCCATGTTTGAACTACAGGAGCGTGATCCTATTGAGAGGATTAGGAAACTTATCCTTGGAAAAGAGATTGCCACGGTCGCTGAGTTGAAGGTACAGTGTTTATTATTGGTATTAATTATTAAATTATATTTGCCAAGATGCTGATTTCCATTAAGATTGCTTTTACTATTCTAAGTAATTTGTTACCTTCCACTGCAGAACATCGAAAAGGAGGTGAAAAAAGAGGTCGAGGATGCAGTGGCTGAAGCAAAGGTAATTTAAAGAATTCAAAATTTTACATATTTGAGAGGACAACTTATCATTTATTACTTACGCCCAATATGGATTTGATCGGATGATGTTGATCTCTCGCCAAATGAAATGTTGTTGTAGGAGAGTCCTCAACCTGATCCTTCGGAGCTCTTTGCAAATGTGTATGGGAAAGGTTATGGCACTGAGGTAAGAGTATTGCCGTATCACTAAGTCCCATGATATCGATGATTTTTTAATTTTTTTCTAATTATGATAGAAGAAATTCCTAACTATTCATGTATCCTTGGGTGCAGGTTTTTGGTTGTGATAGCAAGACTTCCTATGCTGTTATACAATAAAAACAACAGTTGATAAAGATGGTTGTTTTTATGTGATGTCAATTGAACTTACATGAATGATGTGCAGGATTGCACACGCGAATTAGATGGTGAATAACATGATAAAGATTTTGCACACACTCTTGGTGTATAGTAAATTTTCATCCTTTTGTCTCTTAATACAGGCTAATAAGTGTGAGGATGCTCACTGTCATTTTTCAAGAATGAAATAAAATCTTCCCAAGTATTATATGTTGATGTATGATTATGATTTGTGGGTTATCCCATCTTCGTCAGAATTGATAATAAAAATGATCTCCTTGACTTCATAGTCATGATAGGTGTTCATCTTGCGCTTCTTTGAAAATAGAAATTTTCTAGAAACAAAGACCTGCTAAATATGAACGAACATTTATTTGATGTTACCATTGCTTTCCATATATTACTTTATAGTTTTATATGGTAAAACATAATATCTACTGATCCATATTATAATCACCTGATTCTATTTATTTTCTTCTTTAGAGAATGAAGCAACATCACTAAATGGTATGCATGTAGAATTCCATTGTTTTGTTGTCTTGGAGGTCAGGGGTAAACCATTGTTTGTGTGGAAGGAACTTTGAAACATATTAGATGAAGATTCTCGTGCCTTGTAGTAGTTATGTCTAGAAGTTCGCATTCTAGTTTCAATCGCAATGAAATCAATTTAAATCTACTCTTAGTCTAGATCTCAAATCCTATTTCGAATGCGAACTTCTCTTTTTATATCTTTGAAACATATTAGATGAAGATTCTCGTGCCTTGTAGTAGTTATGTTATCCATCATTCTATGCTAAAACGACCCATGTATATGAAACTAACACAACATGTTAGAACTATATTGTTGGGGTAACTCGTGTCTTTACAAATTTTGATTTAAATTCAAATACTTCTTAATGTGGAATACGGAATACTATCTTAGATCTTCTTGGTGTTTTCCTTCTAGAAATTGCCCCAGTAAGTTTTTTTTTTCTTGCCAACATATCTTAATATTAATATTGGTCTAGGTTCCTTGATTGGTAATGGAATCTAATGAGCAATGAATACTTTTTTAACTTGCCCAAAAGGGGAGTGTTCATAACATCGAGAGATTAGAATCATTGATCTAGCATCACATATATTATGGGCTCGTGAACAATCTCCTTTTAAATCACAATTTGTAAGAATTATATGTGTGCACATGCATATATTCCATTATCGAATTTATGGACATTGGGTTGTGAATTTGCTACTTGTAGTTCATAGAGTTTGAGGTAGGATTTTCTTTGAGATGCATGTTGAAAATTTTCATATAAACTAATTAATATATTGTCATGTTTTTAGTGTTCTGATGAGCGAAAGTGCCAAAATACAACTAACTCATGTTATGTTGTTGTGCATCCAACAAAACACGAATATGTTGCCATATGTTTTAGTGTTTTTTGGGCATTTACTTCTAGAGACAAGTATTCTAATTGGTTTTGGACAGGGGATTATTCTTGATAAGTATCCAAAAATATAGAAATTCTACTTCAACAAATATGTTTTCTAATTTTTGTGTGGAACTCCTACTACTAACTCAATGATTTAATTCAACTCAAAACTTGCAAAATGAATAACTAGGGAAAAAAGCAATGTAAGGAGGGATAAAAATGCAAGTGGTTTTTGGTAAGGCAAAATGCAAGAGACATTTACTGTTTAATAGCGATCCTTTTCTTTATGGTATAACATGACCAATTGTAGTTTCACATATTCTAAGAGTATATACATATTCACACTTGGATAAAGAAAGATGATACAGTAATCTCTTGCGCATTTCCTAAATATAGGATGAGACGCATGTAATCATTCTCGGGAGGTCAATTTCATACTTCATGAATTACTTACTAAGAGGAAAATACATGTTATCTATGAAAGCTCTTTTCTATTATTATGATGTACCATCATTGGTCTCTCTTGAATTGATATAAGATGATATTGTTTGTCCATATTAATGTAAGGTAAGATTGTATCCATGATGAGGTGACTAATTTTGGGTCTATGGAAAAATTTCCATACCTTATTCATAATTTCTAAATTATACCTCCAAAAACACGAGCTTATTCTGAAAAATGTATAAGCATTTAATTATTCTAATATGCCCTTGTTTGTCCCTTTCACGTTAATGCATGTACTCGTATTTGTGTGAGGTTAGACCATAAGACTACATATATGGTTCTTTCCTTCCGTACTATAATAATTCACTTGAACTCGCTTCATTACAAAAATGCAATACTATCATACAAACAAATCAATACTCTCTAAGCTCTTTATTATTTTATTCAACATAGTTAACACTTGCATAACTTAATTAAATTGTTCAACATAGTTAATGAATTCCATTGAGGATATTGTTTTTTGTTTTTTCTATGAGTTCAAAAGTTAGTTATATAGAAAATAAAGTATCACATTGCATTTTTTATGTGAATGGAGACAAAACTAGTTCAAACATAAAAGCTCTAGATGGCGTAGTTGGTTATCATGCTAGTCTTACACAATTGAGGTCTTCAGTTTGCGTCTAGGTTTGGACAAGTAAAGATGCTACTTACAACGATGAGAGTGTTTTGCTCTTTTCTGAAATGACAACTTGAATTTCAATGTAGTCTTTTATTGAATGTATTGTTGACCGAACGGTGTAGTTGGTTATCACACTAGTCTAACACACTAGAGGTCTCCGGTGCAAGTCCAGGTTTGGACAAGCAAAGATGCTACTTACAACAAGGAGAGTGTTTTGAACTATTGTTTTCCGAATTGACATCTTGAGTAGACCCAAGTGTAATCACTTTAATTAAAATTCATCTCAGCAAATATTCAAATTGTGTCCAGATGCTGTAGTTGGTTATCATGCTCGTGTCACAGGAGTCTCACACACTAAAGGTATCCAATTCGAATCCTAGGTTGGACAAGTAAAGATGTTATTCACACCAAGGAGAGTGTTTTGCTCTTTTCCGAAATGACATCTTGAATTTCTACTAAGAAAAGTATATTGTTGCATAGATCCAAGCTACTTACCAAATGCAATCACATTGCTGATCAGATGTGTAGATGGTGTAGTTGGTTATCAGGCTAGTCTAACACACTAGAGGTATCCAATTCAAATTTGGGTTTGGACAAGTAAAGATGCTACTCAGAACAAGGAGAGTGTTTTGCTCTTTACCGAAATGACATCTTGAATTTCTACTAAGAAAAGTCTTTTATTGAATAGATCCAAGCTGCTTACTAAATGCAGTCACTTTGCTGATACAATAAAGCATTATTGAAATGTCTAGATTGCGTAGTTGGTTATCACGCTAGTCTAACATGCTAGAGGTCTCCGGTTCATGTCCGGGTCTAGACAAGTCAAGATGCTACCTACAATGAGGAAAGTGTTTTGAACCATTTTTTTCCTAATTGACATCTTGAAAGAAGAAAAGTCTTTAATATTGAATAGATCCTAACTGCTTAGCAAATAATCATTTTAGCAATACAACAATGTATTACCGAAATCTCCAGATGGTGTAGTTAGTTGTCGCACTAGTCTAACACACTAGAGGTCTTTGGTTCAAGTTCGGGTTTCGACAAGAAAATATGTTAATTAGGATGAGCAAAATGATCGGTATCGTTCCTTGGTGCCCATGTTGTAGAAACATCCAAATCGCTTTGGTCTAATTAGCAAATTCATCATCGTAGATGTCCATGAAATTGATTTTCACAAAGGGTCCAGGTGGTGTTGTTGGTTATCCATTAGTGCTATCTTGTTCTTCTATCTAAAAAGAACATAGTCACAAAGACTTCATGAAGCCAAATGCCACTACCACTTGTCAAACTTACAAACACATGGTGCCCATGTAGTAGAAATTCCAAGTTCAGGTTTGGATAAGAAAATATGCTAATTAGAATGAGTAGGATGATTGGCACCGTTCATTTTTTTGTAAATAATAGTCATTTATTCAATCAAACTATGCGCAACTCATGCATGTATCGTAAGTAAAGAAGAAAGAAGTCTTCATTTCTTGTGTCCATTAAAGCTATCTTTTTCTATTTAAAAAGAATGTAGTCACAAAGATTACCAAATTCATGTCAGTAGATGTCCATGAAATTAAATTTCACAAATGGATCCAGATGGTGTACTTGCTTATTATGCTAGTCTCACACACTGGAGGTCTCCGATTCGAGTCCGAGTTTGGAGAAATAAATATGCTACACGCTAGTCTAACACACTAGAGGTCTCCGGTTTGAGTCCGGGTTTGGACAAGTAAAGATGTTACTTACAACGATGAGAGTGTTTTGAACTATTCTTTTTCAAATTGACATCTTCAATTTCTGCCAAAAATGTCTTTTATGTGATCCAAACTACTTACCAAATGTAATCATTTAGTGAAAAAAGAAAATATATATTTGAAATGTCTAGATGGGGTAGTTGGTTATCATGTCTAACACACTAGAGGTCTCAAGTTCAAATCTAGGTTTGGACAAGAAAAGATGCTAGGTTTGGACAAGAAAAGATGGTATTTACAATGAGCATTATATTAATTAAACAATAGTCATATATTCAATGAAACTATGTGTAGCTCAATCATGCATGTATTCTAAGCAAAGAAGAAAGGTGTAGTTGGTTATCATGTCTAACACACTATAGGTCTCAGGTTCAAACTTGGGTTTGGACAAGAAAATATGCTAATTACAATGAGCAAAATTATATTAATTAAATAACAGTCATATATTCAATCAAACTATGTGTGACTCAACTCATGCATGTATCTTAAGCAAAGAAGAAAGAAGTCTTCATTTCTTCCATCCATTAAAGCTGTTTTTTTTTTATATCTAAAATGACGTAGTCACAAAGAATAGCAAATTCGTCTTAGTAGAAGTTCATAAAATTGACCTAACAAATGGCTCCAGATGGAGTAGTTGGTTATCACACTAGTCTCACACACTAGAGGTTTCCAGTTGGAGTCTGGGTTTGGACAAGTAAAGATGCTACTTATAACAAGGAGAGTTTTTTGAGCTATTATTTTCCGAATTGACATCTTGAATTTTTGCTAAGAAAAAGTCCTTTATTGATTAGATCCAAGCTACTTACAAAATACAATCACTTTGGTAATGCAACAATATATTCTCGAAATGTCCAGATGGTGTAGTTGGTTATCACGCTAGTCCAAACACACTAGAGGTCTCCACTACAAGTCTTGGTTTGGATAAAAAAGATGCTAATTAGAGTGAGGACAATGATACTTTTGTAAATAATAGCTATTATTCAATCAAATTATGTGTAACTCAACTCATGCATGTATCGTAACGAAAGCAAAAAGAAGTCTTCATTTCATGCCTCCATTAAACCTACCTTTTTCTATATAAAAAGAATATAGTCACACGATTAGTACATGCCTATAAAATTTATTTTCACAAATGGGTCCACATGATGTAGTTGGTTATCATGCTAGTCTCACACGTTGGAGGTCTTTGGTTTGAGTCCCTTGTTTGGACAAGTAAATATGTTACTTACAATGCAAAGAATGTTTTAAACTATTTTTTTCTGAATTATCACCATGGTCTCACACACCAGAGGTCCATGGTACGATTATGGATTTGGACAAGTAAAAATGCTAATTACAACCAAATGAAATGTAGTTGGTTATCACATTAGTCTCACACACTAGAGGTCTCCAGTTCGAGCTTGGGTTTGGACAAGTAAAGTTGCTACTTACAACTGGGAGAGTGTTGTTTTAAACTATTCTTTTCCGAATTGACGTCTTGAATTTCAGCTAAGAAAAGTCTTTTATTGAATATGTCCAAGCTACTTACCAAATGCAATCACTTTGGCAATATTGCTAGAAGTATTATGGGCAACAACATTGCAAAACTTGATTCTTTGGGAAAAGGTAAATCGCGAAAAGGAGAGGTTTCATTGTTAATATCAACTACCTAACCAAGGAGAGTTAACAAAACTACTTGATTAATGAAATTTCTTGAAGAATCCTTTTTATTTATGACACTATTTGGTGTTTTTTAAATAGTCTCCTCACAATTTTTTTTATGTTTGATAGGATTCAAAAATTTATTTGGATAGTACCACCACGAAAAATGCAGTCAACGGTTAGAAAGTAAATACGAAACATGTAAGATGTTGTGAAACCGGTTGTGATAGCTACCACATTAGAATCTATTGGATTTTTTTTGTTCAGATTCGCTTTTTGGGAGTAAACTGATTGGGAATCAAATTACACAATCATGGATGGCTAGCCTAGCAATAAGCTAAACCACAAGATAATTTCTAAAAAAGATGTGAATTTAGATTCATTCACAAATTTAAAAATGAAAGAATATGTGTAATATATCAAGTTGATGTATCATTTTTTTAAATAAAGACGAATGTATTATTGAAATGTTCAGATGGTGTAGTTGGTTATCAAGCTAGAGATCTCCGGTTCAAGTATGGGTTTGGACAACAAAAAATGCTAATTAGCATGAGTAGAAATTAGAATGATTGACACCAATTTTGTAAACTATGTGCAACTCATGCATGTATCTTCTTCATAAGCAAAGAAGAAAGAAGTCTTCATTTCTAGCCTCCATTAGTGCTATCTTTTTCAAAATAAAAAGAATGTAGCCACAAAGACTCCATGGAGCTAAATGCCACCACCACTTGTCAAACTTACAAACTCTTGTTTCCCATGTAGTAGAAACATTCCAATCAAGTCCTCATTTTTTGCCTCCTAATAGCGCAATCTTTTTCTATCTAAAAAGAATGCATTCACAAACACCTCGTGGAGCTAAATGGCACTACAACTTGTCAACCTTACAAACTTGTATTGCGCATGTAGTAGAATCATTCCAATCCCTTTCTTCTAATTAGTAAATTCACCTTAGTACCCTCAAATGGGTCTAGATGGTGTAGTTGGTTATCGTGCTAGTCTCACACACTAGAGGTCATTGGTAGTCCGAGTTTGGACAAGTAAACATGGTAATTAAAACGAGGTGACTGTTTTGAACTATTCTTTTCCAAATCGACATCTTGAATTTCTTCTAAGAGAAGTCTTTTATTGAATAGATCCAAGCTACTTACAAAGTCTGATCAATGTACCAACTTATTCTTGAAAGGTCCAGGTGGTGTAGTTGGTTATTATGCTACTCTAACACACTAGAAGTCTTCGGTTCGAGTCCAAATTTGGACAATTAAAGATGCTACTTACAACATTTTGAATTTTTTATAAGAAAAGTCTTTTATTGAATAGATCCAAGCTACTTACTAAATCCAATCAATGTACTAATGTATTCTTGAAAGGTCCAGATGGTGTAGTTGGTTATTATGCTACTCTAACACACTAGATGTCTTCGGTTCAAGTCCGAGTTTGGACAATTAAAGATGCTACTTACAACCAGAAGCTATTCTTTTCCGAATTGACATTTTGAATTTTTTATAAGAAAAGTCATTTATTGAATAGATCCAAGCTACTTACTAAATTTGATCAATGTAGCAACATATTCTTCAAAGGTCCAGATGGTGTTTTTGGTTATTATGCTACTCTAACACACTAGAAGTCTTCGGGTCGAGTTCGGGTTTGGACAATTAAAGATGC
This sequence comes from Azolla caroliniana, assembly GCF_043228905.1. Lineage (NCBI taxonomy): Eukaryota > Viridiplantae > Streptophyta > Polypodiopsida > Salviniales > Salviniaceae > Azolla > Azolla caroliniana. The sequence continues at coordinate 40,721 of NW_028230671.1, forward strand.
TACTTACAACCAGAAGTTATTCTTTTCTGAATTGACATTTTGAATTTTTTATAAGAAAAGTCTTTTTATTGAATAGATCCAAGCTACTTATTAAATACAATCTTTTTAGCAACAACAATATATTATTGAATTGTTCAGATGGTGTAGTTGGTTATCACGATAGCCCAACACTAGTTATCTTGAATTTCTACTAAAAGCAATCTTTTATTGAATGGATCCAAGCTAGCTGCCACAACACAATCGCTTTGGCAGCATTTCCAATTTTGTTTTAATGGATCTATGTGCAATTCAATGATTTATTGTCAACAGGTTTAGATGGTGGTGTTGGTTATCATGCTAATCTAACCCACTCGAGGTCTTTGAATCAAGTCTGGATTTGGACAAGTAAAGATGCTAATTAGAATGAGCAAAATGTAAGGCATTGTTCTTGACAGAATTGACATGTTCTAATTTTGTAAATAGTAGTCATAAATTTAGTCAAACTATGTGTAACTCATGCATTCATCGTAAGCAAAGGAAAAAGAAGGGTTCATTTCTTGCCTCCAATATGGTTGTCTTTTTCTTTTACGTCAAATTAATTAACCATTTACGTCAAATTAATTAAAAATCTAAATAAACAAAAATACATTAAATTCAATAAGCATTTAACTTAAATTTAAAAAAAAACTTTAATTAAACCATTAAATTAAATAAATATTTAAGTTAAACTAATAAAATCAATAAAAAACCATTAAATTAATAAACTATTAAGGTGAAAAAAAACAGTTAACCAAAAACCAATAAAGCTTTAAACCGATAAACCTGAGTTTTAGGACCAAACCGAACCGAAACTGAACCATTTATTAAAAGTTCAAACCATTATTATTTGTTGGGACCAATAAACCGTTAAACATGGCTTAATGGTTCGGTTCGGTTCGAGCCGAAAACCGTGCTCATCGCTAAAAGTGCGCATGTTTTCATGAAAAAGCAAGTTTCGGGAGGCCAATGGGGGGGACACGGTGTGGTGAAGGGGCTTTCCGAGATGGCTACTAGTGTAATCACGTGGAGGGGGCAGAGTGTGTGTGTGTGTGTGTGTGGTGTGGTAGTTAGTAGATAGGGAGGTAGGCCGGTGAGCTAAGGCACGCACGAGGGGAAGCCTGGGTGCACTGATCATAGAAGCAAGGGAACTGAAGCAAGTGGGATGGGCGGGCGGGCGGGTGGACGGATGGACAAGGAGCTTGCTCGAGGTTTCGGGTTTCCTTAAGGGGGGGGGGGGGGGGGGAGAGAAAGGGATGGTGGTGGGGGGCCCAGAATCATTGGGCGGACGGGAGAGAGAATCGGAGGGCCGAGGAAAAAAGGACAAAAAAAGACGCAAAAACAGAATGGATGGACGGTCAGGATGATTTGAGGGCGGGTGGGGGCCCAACTAACCCGTTTCCTCCTCCAACCAAAAGAAAATAATAAGTAAAGAAAGAAACAAGATAAGGGTTCATTTACACCTAATCTCCTCCTAAAAAAGCAGGCGGTAGAGAAAAAAAAACACAACAAACAAAGAAAATGAAGCATTTCATATTTTCTCTAGAAGGAAATGTGTTTTATTATTTATATTATCTTCTTATTTGTTTTTTTTTCATTTTTTCTTGCTACTGCAAAAGCGCATCCATAAATTAACATACATAATCTCGATAAATAATCAACTAATAAATTACATAAAAATAAATAAATAAATATCTTACGGAGATTCTTTTTATTTATTTTTATTTCTATTCACTCGATTATTGCTGATTATTTATTATATTTATCATTTATTTTCCATTATTTAGAATTTAATAATTAATTAATTCTTCTTCTTCTTCTTCGCTCACTGTGCGCAGACGCTGCAGAACGCAGAAGCAGACGAAGAAGAAGAAGCAGAAGACGCAGAAGACGCAGAAGAAGAAGAAGAAGAAGAAGAAGCAGAAGAAGAAGAAGAAGAAGAAGAAGAAGTATCCATGGCGTACGCTAGGTCTTCAACCCGACTATTGGCGGCCGCCGCTGCTTCTTCTGCTCCTCGTGCCCTTGCTCATGGTCCTGCTGATTTTGGAGCTCTTCTTCATGGTTGCCGTGCATCGAGAAGCCGTTTCATGTCTTCTGGCTATGGCTGGTGGAGCTCTGTTGAACCTGCCCCTCGCGACCCTATCCTTGGCGTCACTTCTGCTTTCCTCGCCGACACTAATCCTGCAAAAATCAACGTTGGCGTGGTACGCCTCTCCCTCCCTCCCTCCCTCCATATCTCTGCCTACTGTCTTTTTAGCACTGTTAAAGCCAGACTTTTCTCTGCATACTCCGTGTTTCTCTCTGTACAATATCCTTCTTTCGCGGTACGATAAATGAATTTCTCTGTGTAAGCTAATTTTGACTGTAAGTCTCTGTATGATCTGTGCCATATGATCTTGTATCAGCTCGGTCTCTTCTGGAACGACGACTCATGTTCCATCTCTTTTTCCCTCTCTCTCTCTCTCTCTCACATGCGCAGTTTCTATCGTCTTAATGTATACAATTCTGTTCGATTTTCATCAGTTACCATCGAAACGGCAGAAGGTCACGGCTTTTCTTATTGTCTCTGTGATCTGTCTCTGCCAAATCGGTGTCTTCCTTTGCTCTCCGCCTCCAGCTCTTTGCGTTCTCGTTCTGTGTTGTTCCATAAAGAAGTTTTGTGTATTAAACATGTCTGCTTTTAAGATTAAGTTTTGATTTCTACTACCATTATCTACCTTGACGTTTGTTTTGTTTTGTCTGTATCTCTTTATCTTTGTCTATTTTAGTTGTTTTACCGGTAGTTTACATCATGTAAATTCCTCAAGTTTCTTGCGTGAACTCATTTATTTACATTAGTTTTTCATGCAAATCATTTGCTTTCTAATTTGTGATTTTGCATCAGTCTGTGTTTTACGTTTTGCCAGCTGCATTTGCTTTGGAGAGGATGCTCTCATCTATCTTATCCTGCGTTGTTGTATATGAGAAATTTAAAGATCGCGTATTTAGATGAGTAGTTTGTATTAATATATCTGAGTAGTTCAATTTTGATGTGTGGGGTTTTCTTCTTTGCAAGCCATCCGTGATTCCTCATATGCTGCTGATTAGAGTTCTAGATCTCATATATGTCTGCTTAGCCTGCATTTTGATGTATATGATTCTCCATTGACCATAGCTTCTTGCGTCCTAGCTGGTAATGTCTAGCAATTTGATTTTGTTTGCTTATCACGGAAAAACAGTGTTCCCAAGCACATTTTTAGTTCCAGATTTATAGATAAGATGCCAATTGCAGCCTAGTATTTTTTTAAACTTAAAAGTGAGTGATCCTATGTTAACTTGTCTTGCGTAGCTATTCAGCACATGAAGGATTTAGGATGAGCAGTTTTGCCTTCCATTTTGATTATATATCAGCACCAAAATATTGTATTTTTACCGAATAATCTGCAGATTGAATTATTCCCAAGTTTCTCACTCTGTTAAATTTTCAGATGTTTTCTACTTAGTGTAAACTCTGGCATCTTTATACTTTCCCAGGGTGCTTATCGCAGTGATGAGGGGAAACCTGTTGTGCTTGAATGTGTTAGAGAAGCAGAACGTCGTATTGGTGGCCGCGAGTTAATGTAAGAAACTTATAATTCTTGAATCTAAACTTGCATGCAATGGATGATGTGTGAGTGAACCTGTGTACATCTCAATAAGTTTGGAATATGGGTCTTTATCAGGAAGTGACTTCAAGATGCTAGTTACACCCATATTTTTGACCAAATATGCATCTAGTGAACTGTGAGATGGTGAAATCCTTATTGTGCTTGAAGCAAGCATTTATTTCAGGAGGATATGTCAAGAATAGGATGATTAAACTGACCGTTTTTCACTCATTCCAAATTCCCAGGGAGTATCTACCCATGGGTGGAAGTGCTCAGTATTGCGAATTAGCAGTGAAGCTAGCTTATGGTGAAGATGCTCAGGTTTTGAAAGAAAAGAGAGTTGCATCTGTGCAAGCACTTTCTGGTACTGGTGCTGTTCGCCTCTTTGCAGAGTTTGTGAAGAGATTTCAACCAGATTCTCCTGCATTTCTACCCAATCCAACGTGGTCAAAGTAAGCCCAATGCCTATAATCTCTCATCATTTTAATGTTTGTTTTTAACATTTATCATTGGTTTTAGTGTGATAGTTCAGGCTTGTTTTTGGCCTTCAGTCACAATGTGTTCACACACTTTCTCACTTCATATAGTTATATTTTTGTTTGCTGTCAGTGATGGCAACATCTTAAGTTTTAACCTACTTTCTCTCTACGTGTTGTATTTTGAGTTTTAATTTATTTATTCTAGTTCTGATATAATTTTGGCTGGTTCTTTTAGCCTTTGGAACATTTTTCACCAACTTCCTTATTCCATTTAAGTTTGTTTCTTGAATTTTGTTTTTTGTATTTGCTTCTGATGATGTTTTGGGTGATTTTACTTTCTCCCTGGATTATATATATATTTAAATTTGTTATGGTATCTAGCTCTAATGTAGTGCTGGGTAGTTTTGCTGCTGTGATCATATTTACCATCTTACAAGATTATACTATTAAATTTAGTATTATTAATGAATCTGTCTTATGAAATTTTGCATTGCATATATTTTATTACATTATCTGTTTGTGTTAAGAAATATTCTTTCTAGTTCTTATGCAGTTTTAGTGATCACAGCATTTTCAAGGATGTTAGTGATTTGGAAATATTCTTTGTAGTTCTTATATAGTTTTTGGATGGTTGCATTGTAGTCATCACAACATCTTCAAGGATGCTGGTGTGAAGCAGTTTACATATAGATATTACAAGCCCAGTACACGAGGCTTGGATTTTGATGGATTGAAGGAGGATTTGAAGGTAACCTTGTCATGCTAGATTTAACATTACTCATTAGGTTGTTTTAGCTGTGCAGCTTGTTTTTTTGAGAGTATTGAATTGTTATGAACTTGGTAAACTTTGCCAAAGTGTTGATTATTTGTAAATTTGATTACTTTATGAAACACAATGGAATGTTGGAACTTTACATCGCATCAAGTCTTTCACAGAAAGCTCCACGAGGTTCCATCATTCTGCTGCATGCTTGTGCTCATAATCCAACTGGGGTGGATCCTACTCCTGAGCAATGGAAAGAACTTTCACAACTTCTCAAGGTGTTTCTCAATATCATCGCTAAATCATCCTTGTGATGATGGAGCATACCAGTTTAAATAGATGATTATAATTGCAATTCCTTTTGTATAGGGTAAAGGGCATTTTCCATTGTTTGACATGGCATATCAAGGATTTGCAAGCGGTGACACTCAAAAGGATAATCAAGCCATCAGGATCTTTTTAGAAGATGGTCATCAGTTGGCCTGTGCTCAATCTTTTGCAAAAAGCATGGGTCTATATGGGCAAAGGATTGGGTGCATAAGGTAGTTCCTAAATTATCTTTTATAGAGTAATATCTGTGTTTTTATTCTATAGTATATAAAGCTGTGTTTCTTTTTTTCATGGCTAGTATTATATGCGATGATGCAGCAGAGGCAACAGCTGCAAAAAGTCAGCTGGAGTACATTGCTCGTCCGATGTACAGTAGTCCACCAGTTCATGGTTCTCTTTTAGTAACAGAGATTCTCTCAAACCCAGATTTGAAGGAACTTTGGTTCAAGGAAGTCAAGGTAATAATGTTGCTATGTTATTAACTTAAACACATTGCCAAATAAGGTTAGAAACCACAATAGAATATTCCATGAAACAAATATCCAATGGACTATATTGTCTTCTCAAAAAGAACTCTAAAGGTAAATCCTGGAAGGTGTATAGTAGAAGGTCATTTAAACTTAAGACAAGCATACAGATATTGTCTCCTCAAAGAGCACGCAGACACAAATTCTTGAAGTTGTATAGCGGAAGGTTGTTTAACCTTAGACAATTATATACAGTCATTGTTTCTTTCTAAAAAAGGAACTCAGAAAATCTCTTGAAATTTTGTAACAGAAGGTTGTTTATTAACCTTTGACGATCATATACATATTTTCTCCTTCTAAAAGAGAACTCAGAAATATCGTAGAAGTTGTATAGCAAAAGGGCATTTAA
>NW_028230672.1:0-46793 GCF_043228905.1 Azolla caroliniana
AAGATGACATCGAATCGAAGGTGGCTATGGACGAATCAATGGCGGATGGCCATATCGAGATTTCTCCACCGCTGATTCCAGAGACTCCGGCGGTTGCGTTCGAAAGGCAACGTGAGACCGAAGAGACGGAAGGTGGCGGAGAGAAAACAAAGGTCGAAGTTGATGCATACGACGGAGAGATAGCCAAGAATATGGCTATGGGTGAAACAATGGAGGATGATAATACCGAGGATTCCTGCCCACTAATCCTAGAGACTTCGGCGGTTGTGTCCGAGAACCAACGTGAGACCGGAGAGACAGGAGGTGGTGGCAAGAAAGGTAAAGTCGGAAGCCGGTTCGGATGGAAGGTGATCCGGACGGGATTCCGATCCGAAAGAAAGCCGAACCGGGTAAAAGACGATTCGGCCAAAAGACGAACCGAAAGAAAGCCGAACCGGGTGAAAGGGGATTCAACCGAAAGACGACCCGAAAGAAAGCCGAACTGGGTGAAAGGGGATTCAACCGAAAGACGACCCGAAAGAAAGCCGAACCGGGCGAATGAGGATTCGGCCGAAAGACGACCCAAAAGAAAGTCAACCCGAAAAGGGGTCGACTCGGTCAAAACCGATCGACTGAGTCTGACTTGGCCGAACGCGAATATGAATCCGATCGGACGCCGATCAAACCAAAAGTCGATCGGACGAGAGCGATCCGGAAAAAAGTCAAGGTTGATGAAGACAAGAAAGAGGCCAGTAAAAGACACTACCACGAATGACAAGGGCCAAGAATATGACGAGAGAGAACAAAGAATATGGTGGATCGGATGGCGACAATGGTTCGGGTGGAAAGAATGGGTCTACTCAAAATGGAGAGACAAAGTTGACATAGCGGGACAAACAGAGGATGAAGGGGAGACAACGAGCATCGGCAACTTCGGCACATACCGGAGGATGTGCGGGTTCGGAGGGGGCGAGTGTCGTAGTGTATTTCGTACACTACGTGAAAAAGTAAAAATAATATAACTGATTTAATTACATATAAATAAATAAAATAATATATCAAGATATTTATCACGTGCATAGGGCAGCATTCAAACCCTGTACCTCCACGTAGCCAAACCTCAGCTTTACCATTATACTACCTTATCTTTAGTGTTCTATAAATAGATTTAATAACTATAAGTGCTTTATTTGCGCCTACCTTTATTAAAAGGTAAATCGTGCATTTTTAGAGTGTGTGAATATTTTATAGAAAAAAACGCAAGCAACTAAAAAGTGACTCGTGCACATCTAGCGTGCATGAGCACTATATTTAGCAAATAAAAGCAAGGATTAGAAAAGCATCACATGCATATTTAGTGTGCATGAACATATTAGAAAAAAAAGCATGTAGCTATGCTTAGTCTCTCCCATCACTACATAAGGATGGGGAGCACAATGTAATAGGCGTGTGAAAAATATTTGGGAAATTGGATATATTTCCTAAAAACACCAATTAATATAATCGTGGGATTCACGAAGTTTTATATAACCTATCTCTTTCAATCTAAATTCATATTCTTACATAAATATTGATTAACGTAATACTTGTGGGATTCACAAGCTTCTAATAATCTATACATAATTAAAATCGCCTTAAATTATTCCTCTTCCTCCTAGTCCAAAACCCCGGCGGTTCCCACCCGACTCACGCAACGATCCGGAGTCGAAAGGCACGACAACTTCGGCACATACCGGAGGATGTGCGGGTTTGGAGGGGGTGAGTGTCGTAGTGTATTTTGTACACTACGTGAAAAACGTATATAGTATTAGATTCAATAAAAAATGAAGAAATAGAAGAAAATAGCAAAATAAATGGAACATGCATAGGGCAAGATTCGAACCTTGCACCTCCATGTTAATAATGTAATGTCTTACCATTACACTAGCATTTCATTAGTGTTAAAGCATAGATGTCCCACATAAAAAGGTAAATTCACGCTAGGATAAACATTAGAAAAACGCATAACAAAAGAAAAAGCTACACATACACATCTAGCGTGCATGATAAAAAACGCACAAGTTAGAAAAAAGCATGATCACTTTAGATAAAGCATATAGTCTATCTATAGGAAAAGCATGGGGTCTATAGTTAGAGAAAAAGCATGGATTACTAAGACTTCCTCATCACTACATAAGGATGGGGAGCACAATGTAATTGTGTGTGAAAAATATTTGGGAAATTGGATATATTTCCTAAAAACACCAATTAATATAATCGTGGGATTCACGAAGTTTTATATAACCTATCTCTTTCAATCTAAATTCATATTCTTACATAAATATTGATTAACGTAATACTTGTGGGATTCACAAGCTTCTAATAATCTATACATAATTAAAATCGCCTTAAATTATTCCTCTTCCTCCTAGTCCAAAACCCCGGCGGTTCCCACCCGACTCACGCAACGATCCGGAGCCGAAAGGCACGACAGCGTTCCATCAAATTTCACAGGAAGTCCAATCTTGGGCTCTTTATGAAATCCTTGGGGACTGGATCCTTGTTGTTGCAACGCTGCTTCGAGTTGTTGTACCCGTAACGCTAACTCCCCATGTTGTTGTTGCGTTTGTTGTTTTTCTAGAGCGATTTGTTGCAGATCCCCTATCAGCCGTTGGTTTTCTTGTTCCAGGGCAACAAATTTTTCTTTTAGGCACTGTAGCTCGGAGAAAACGGATTGGTATTCTTGGGCGCTAACAGTAGCCATAGTATAGGGAAAAGGGTAGGAGGATGAGGGAGAGTGACAAGTAGGCTAGAGGAAAAAAAAATTGGTTCAAACTGTCAGGAATAGTACTAAAACAGAGATGGAATTAGTACTAAGAAGAGTAGTACTATTAGTACTAAGAGAACGGGACTGCGTAAGATTCCCGAGAGAGAGGAAGTGAGAAGAGGAGAGAGAGGGAAATAAGATGATGACAGTAGCTCTTATATTATATGAAAGATAAGTACAAATCGACTAAGAGGCTTAAGACTGGTGTTGAACCAATTTGGTTCAAAACAATGCCTTGTGCCTCCTTTTATAGTGTTTTTAGGAATAATCTTGAAGCTTCTAGAATGTTCTAGAGAGATCTGGAATATACATCAATTTTCTATGATAAAGTATAAATGAAAATAATATCCTACAAAATACAATTCCTAATCTAATGGTAAGAGCTCGACCCATGTAGCATAAAGTCATGGGTTCGAGTCTTGCCATGACACAATCTGTTTCAATTACCACTTCCGACCAGATCAGGTAGTCCTTGTCTACCTTCATCGCAAACACGATACCCCAGAGCTACCACTTGGCTTGGGTGTATCCTTGTTGTCGTTCGCTAAGGACCTTTATCCGAACCGGATTGCGTACCATGTGGTATCTTCTCCTTCTTGGTTGATCACCCATCCAATTCCCGTTAGGCTCATACCTATCGTGACGTAGATGAGCATCCCTTCTTTGTAGAAGACTTTCCTTAAAGTAGGTGCTGCCACCAACAACCCTTTTAACCTCTTCATCACCTCTGTGTGTACGGGTTCCCATTTGAATTTTCTCCTTTTTTTAAGTAAGCTATACAAGGGCTCATCCACATGAGCATAGTGCGGAATCCAAATGTGGTAGAACGCACATGCTCCTAAGAATCTTCGAACCTCTGTCTGCGTTCCACATTCCTCTCACATCTCTTTAATAGCATTCACCTTATCGAGAGAGGATTTCCATCCATATGGCTGAATGCTGATTTTTCTCTGCAGAATGTGAGCCTTGCACCTTGTAGTCTTTTTAGAACTCTTTCACAATCTTCAATATGGTTTGAAACAAATCTTCGACATCCATCTTGATCTAAAGACTCTTCCTTCTCTTCACGAGGGCACCTTTTTATAGGTGTCATGATATGGCAAGATTCGATCCCATGACCTTATGTTACATGGGTCGAGCCCTTGTCATTAGACTATATATTGTAATACAAAGAATATTATTTTCATTTATTATTTCACTATAGAAAATTGATGTATATTTCCAAATTTCTCTGGAACATTCTAGAAACTTCAGGAGTACTCCTGAAAACACTATAAAAGAAGGCACAAGGCATTATTTCGAACCAAATCGGTTCAATGTCAGTCTTATGCCTCATAGCTATTCTTGTACTTACTCTTGATACAATATAATATATCTCTTGTTATCATCATTCTCTCTCTCTTGATCTCTCTTCTCTTTCTTTCTCTCTCTCTCTATCCTTCTCTCCTGAGTTCTACACATTTTTCTCTCTCTTAGTACTAATGCGCATATTTTAGTACTAATTCCCTCCCTGTCTTAGTACTGTTCTTGACAGTTTGAACCGATTTTCCCTCATCCTCTTACCCCTCCTTCCTTTCATACTAATCCTCTTATCCTCCCTAGTAAAATGGCAATTGTTAGCGCTCGGGAATACTAATATATTTTCTCGAAGCTTCAGTGCTTAAAAGAGAAGTTTGTAGCACTATAATAAGAAAATCACCGTCTGTTGGGGGATCTTCAACAAATAGCTTTAGCAAAACAACAACACAAGGAGCTGACGTTATGTGTACAACAACCTGAAGCGACTATTGTATCACTACAACAACCACTGAAGGGACTCAAAAAGAACCCAAAATCAGACTTCCTATGAAATTTGATGGGACCCAGTCATAGTTCAAAGGTATTCTTAATCAGGTACGCTTAGTGATTCAAATGCATCCTTCTTGATGTCCCACTGATGCATCACGAGTGGGACTAGTAGGCACGCTACTTAGTGGTGCAACTTTGGCATGGTTTGCCCCTCACTTAGAAAAAAACTTTCCCTTGTTAACTAATTTCGAGTTTATTAGCGAGTTTAAAGCCAGTTTTGGAGATACTAACAATGTTAGGATGACAATCAACAAAATCCGAAGATTGCGCCAAGGTGAGCTGCCAGCCTCGGCTTATGTTGTGGATTTCCGTCTTCTCGCCACCGATATTCCCTAGGATGACCATGCATTAAAAAATCAGCGGATGAGTTGTGGTTAGGGGTGAAATGCCACTCGAACCCAGAGCTAGCTGGTTCTCCCCGAAATGCGTTGAGGTGCAGCAGTTGACTGGACCATCTAGGGGTAAAGCACTGTTCCGGTGCGGGCTGCAAGAGCGGTACCAAATCGAGGCAGAAAAATCGGATTATTTGGAGGAGCTGGAGTGGGGAAGACGGTTCTTATTATGAAACTAATTAATAAGATTGCTAAAGCTCATGGAGGTGTATCTGTATCCGGCGGAGTGGGAGAACGTACACGCAAAGGCCAGAGATAACAAAGGTTGAGATGAAGAAGTGGGTTGAACTTTTCTTCAACGTCGAAGTGAGAGGCATTAATAGTCTTTGATTACTCTGGGCCTATCGCTGTTTTTGTATCTGTATTTTTTATTTACCCCTTGGGACAATCTGGTTGGTTTTTCGCACCCAGTTTCAGCGTAGCCGCTATTTTTCGATTTATTCTCTTCTTTCAAGGTTTTCACAACTGGACATTAAACCCGTTTCATATGATGGGAGTTGCAGGAGTTCTAGGCGCTGCCCTCCTATGTGAGCCACGATATTAGCAAGAATGGGATCGACACTACGAGTATCGATCAATTCGACGAATCGTTGACATAGTTCACAAATTTCAAAACTTCCAGTTATCCGATAGATACCTAATATATCCAGCAACAACCTGAAATCTCCCATACGGTTAGTGACGAAGGCTTTCTGACAAGCATTGGCGGCGTTTCGTCGTGAGAACGTGTGATATTATTGCATCACGATGCCGAATAACATGATCCAATAGGTTATTATATTGGGTCGTTGGATCATAATCCCTTGTCATGAAGATAGCTGTGTGCGCGGCTGCGCCAACAACTAAGAATCCTCCAATCCACATATGATGTGTAAACAAGGAAAGTTGTGTGGCATAATCGGTGGCTAAGTAAGGATAGGGGGGCATGGCATACATATGATGGGTGACTATAATAGTTAAAGAGCCTAACAGGGAGAGGTTGATAGCTAATTCAGCGTGTTAGGAAGTTGTTAGAATCTTGTAGGGGCCGAGTGAGTAGCAAAGGGGGCGGACATTGCCAAGTGGATCAAGGCAATGGATTGTGGATCCATCATGCGCGGGTTCAATCCCCGTCGTTCGCCCATTCAGTTAGTTAGAGAACTCGTTCTTATCGCTCAGAATAGAAAAAGTTATGAGAAAAGGTGGGTGGGGTACGCACAGGTCTCCCCAGTAATGTAATAACCATTTGGAATTCTGGATCCGGTTCTACAAATACCTGACGGTTTTCAATCGGCTGAATCTTTATTTGATAATGGACTACTTGATTTGATTGTACCACGTAACCTCCCGAAGGGTGTTTTAAGCGAGACATTCGAACTTTAAACTTCGAATAACTCTAAATAACGTTATTCAACCGTACGGGGAACCAAAGATCCTAGCGGAACACGTTGCTTCATAATTAAGAAATAGAGTTGCTTTTCGAAGGACGATGAAAAGGGCTATCGAGTCGGTTGGGAGGCAGTTAATTCGAATCCTTCTTGGATCCAGCCCCCTATCTTGTAAAGCAAAAGAATAAAAAAAGGTATCATCCAATCAGTATTATGGCTAAAAGTAAAGATGCAAGAGTAACTATTGCTTCGGAATGTACAAGTTGTGTCTAGAAAAGGACTGGTTACAATCCCGTAGGTGTCTCTCGGTACACTACGCGTAAAAATCATCGGAATACGCCTATTCGGTTGGAATCGAAGAAATTTTGTTTTTGTTGCGGTAAGCACACTATTCACAAAGAGTTGAAAAAGTGAATCAAACATCTAAAAGATCCATAGGTTAACATTCCCATTAGCAAATAGGAGACTTTCAAGTTCATGCACAAGTTCTTGTAACCCCTTGGGTAGTAATCGCCATTTCGTTGGCTTTACCAATCGTGACTACCCGTAATCTCGAAACTGTACCGACTGGTGGCCAAAATTTCATTGAATATATTCTCGAATTTATTTGGGGAAGGAATATTAGGATCCGGCTGGAACAGAAGCGTGGGATCCCAGACAAAGCGCCCCCCCAAGAATCGAGTCGGTTCATAGGATCGTTCCATTGTGTTTCATATTGATTGGACGAGTCGGAGATTCCCAATTCCAAAAATTGCTCACGTAACGGAGAAATTTCGTTTTGGTCTACCTTATGATGTCAACGATTTACTCTTAACTTTCCCCGAAGAGCCAAAGTCATTGATAGAAGCAATCAGTCACGCGGTGCAATGTGATAACACACTTTTCGAATGATGTTCGGAACATCAGTTCCAGATGCCAAGGACAACATCAGAGCCCACCTACGCCTCAGTTGTAGCAAAACCTTTTCCTAGGGAGTCATATAATGTGTCCCTAGCAAATACTCCAACTCCGATGGAAATCGACACCACACGTTGTCGCGGACCATTATTGGAAGAGGAAAAGCAGCGACACCCAACAAATTGACTATGTCTCTATTGCGGTAGGCCATGGAATATTGCGGTGGATTGTCCTTATAGGCCAAGAAGACAGGTAAACCAAATAGTCGCTAGTTCTAATTGTACTAAACCCAAGTCTATTCCAGTAGGAATATTTGATAGTCCTAATTGTACTAATAACCCAAGCCTTTGAAACAAACTTGAAATCGTGAGTCAATTAGAAGAAGAATTAAATGATGAAGTCCAACCAAAATAGGAGCCATTTGGTTGGACGGGCCTAGATCTGTGCAGCCCATTAGTGGTTCCATTTCCTCTAAGCAAGTTAGCAATGTGTTCTTAGCTCAAGTAATGGTTAGTACTAAAAGTATTCCTCCAGTACATATCTTAGCACTCTTAGATTCCGGAGCCAACTCTTGCTTTATGGACAGGTGCCCAAGCTCATCAAATATCCCTAAGAAAAATTTCTTGCCCAACATCTGTACTAGTAATTGATGGTCATCACATTGCTTCCGGAAAAATCATAGAAGAGTCTGACCCAATTCATGTTGTCCTAGATTACTTGGGGTGTGTAGTATCATTTAATATAATTAGTAGTCCAGACCATCCAATTATCTTGGGGTTATGATGGTTCGAATTACATAACCCATACATAGATTGGAGAACAAGAGAAATCTGGGGATCTACTCATAGGATTCCAACCATTTTGCTACGTCAATTGCGTGAGGAAGGACGCAAGGACGCAGTGTTTGTCATCGCAATATTAGTAAAACCTTCCAATACCACTAAAGAGGAATTCACAGTTCAATATCTAGAGAAGTATGATAAGGTACAAGCCAATATCCTTCCTCACCACCGACCGTATGATTGCCCCATTGATTTACAACCGGGAAAAGAGCCACCATGTGGCCCGATCTACAACTTCTCACCAACCAAGCTAGAAATCCTTCAAGCCTATATAGAGGAGAATTTGGCAAACGGTTTTAGTCGACATTCGAAATCTCCCACCGGCGCACCCATTCTTTTTGTCAAGAAAAAGGATGGATCACTTCGTCTCGTCGTAGATTACCATGCCTTGAATAAGGTCACATCAGGAATAGGTATGCACTTTCCCTTATCTGAAGTCTTTTAGAACGGATCAATGGTGCAAGGTTCTTCACAAAGATCAACTTACGAGGAGCATATAACCTCGTATGGATCCGAACAGGAGATGAATGGAAGATTGTGTTTCGCACCAGATATGGGCACTTCGAGTATACGGTCATGCCATTCGGTCTCACTAATGCACCATCAGTCTTCCAGCACATGGCAAATGATATATTCCGAGATCTCTTGGATGTTGGTTTGATCATCTATTTGGATGATCTATTGGTTTATTCGAGGACCCAAGAAGAGCATGATTCTCATGTACTGTTAGTACTAAAACGGATTCGAGAACATGGTCTATCTGCAAAACTAGAAAAATGTAGTTTTGAGTGCCACCAGGTGGAATTTCTGGGCTATGTCATCTCCTCGGAAGGCATCTCTATGGATCCAGCTAAGGTCAAAACTGTGATAGAGTGGCTGACTCCACGTTCATTGTGAGATGTGCAATGCTTTTTAGGCTTTGCCAATTTTTACCACAGGTTTATACAAGATTACTCAAAGCTTATTCTGCCTCTCACATAGCTTACCAAGAAGGGGCAATCGGTTGTTTGGTCTAAAGAAGAGGACATGGATTTTGAGAGTTCTAAGAAAGCATTCACATCAGCTCCTATTCTAGCTCATGTTGATCCGGCAAAATCTTTCATCATTGAGGCAGACGCGTCGAATTTCGCCTTGGGTAGCATTCTTTCACAACAAGGCGATGATGAAAACCTACATCTTGTGGCTTTCCACTCACGCAAGTTTGACGATGCCGAAATCAACTATGAAATTCATGATAAAGAGCTCTTAGCAGTAGTGGACTCTTTTACGCAGATTGGTAGTGGAAACAATAAAGGAAGGAAGATGTGTTATCGCGGCGCTCATATCTAGCACCGCGTCCCGGTGAGCCAACATTCGATAACCAAAACCAAGTAATCTTGGGCCCGACACAACTACAAGCAACACGTGTTTTCGATATGCCATTGGATTCCCACATTATTGATACCATACGTGAGGATTTGAAGACAGATGCCTTCGCTCAAGCTATTCTAGCACAAATTGATCCCTCTCGGGCATCTTGTTCACAGTCGCAACAACCAGGTACGGATTATCGACAATTTGAATGTCATGATGGATTACTATTCTTTAAGAAGGTCTTGTATGTTCCTAATGGTTCTTGTCGCCTTCCAGTAGTCCAAAATTGTCATGACACATATACAGTTGGGCATTTTGGTAATACTAAAATGTTATATGTTTGGATTTCGGTCCCTCCGGATGGGATGTCCGGAGATGAATGACGGCAAGCCCGGTTGCGGTTACGGAACCGGAGTATGAAGAGTACCCGGCATGAAGCCGGATGAAGAGTACCCGGCTACGGATCCGGATGATGATGACCCCGGCTACGGAGCCGGATGATGAAGACCCCGGCTACGGAGCCGGATGATGAATGTACCCGGAGAGAGATCCAGATGCGGGGACATATTTGTGAATATGTTTGCCAAGGGCCCTTGAGGCTATATTTGTAAATAGCCCGAAAGTCATATGTGTATAAATATGACTTAGGGCAAACAGTTTGTTGTTGTTGCTCATTTTTTCTGTTTGCTACTTAGAGGGAGTGGAGAGAGCAGCCGAGAGAGAGAGAGAGAGAGGAGGTCGTTGCCTCTGTGTATTACCGCCGCCTGTGGCGAAGACAGTGAGCTCAAGGTTGTTGCTTTGTAGCTTCACCATTGTACATCTCTGTTCATAGTGATAGTTGGAGTTTGAGGACTCCCGTGGTTTTTCCCATTTAGGGTTTTCCACGTATAACATCCTGTGTACTCTCCTCTCTGTTGTCTTCGTGCATTTTGTATTTCCTGTTTTCTGTGAGTTAATCCTATTCCTCGGTTGTGGCCGAGCGCTGAGTTTGACAAAGTGGTATCAGAGCGACGGTAACACAGAAAATGGAAGGCGGCGGTAGTGGGCCTCCGGGCATGATGGTGTTGAACTCACAGAACTACGCCGACTGGAAGATAAAGATGGAAGACCTTCTCATCGTCCGAGACCTGTATGAACCGATCGACAATGCCGAGATACCCAAGGGGGTAATAGAGTCGGAGTGGAAGCTCCTGAACCGGAAAGCCGTAGCGACGATCCGGCAATATGTCGATGTAAGTGTTCTGCAACATGTGGCGAACGATACGAACGCCTATGAGATGTGGCAGAAGCTGTCCGGACTGTATGAGAGGAAGAATGCTCTGACCCGGACCTCCCTGATGAGGAAGATAGTGAATCTTAAGTACCGGGACGGCGAGAGCATGGCCGAACACGTCAGCACGTTCATGGGATTCGTGAACCAGCTTGCGGCGATCAAGTTCCCGTTGGATGACGCAATGCAAGCCATCATGCTGATGTGTACCCTTCCGGAGAGCTGGGAAAATTTGGTAGTTACTCTCAGCACCTCCTGTAAGGAAGAGAACTTGTCTTTACTAACGGTAAAGACAAGTATTCTAAATGAAGAAGCGCGTCGGAGAGATAAAGAACCGGCCTCCGACTCGAAGGCGCTGCTTACCGAATCGGAACGGGGAAGACAACGGAACCGGAGTCCGCAAAGACGGGAGAAGTCGGGGACACGGTCGCAGTCGAGGGGAAGACCTACATGCTTCTACTGTGGGAAGCCGGGGCACTTCCAGAAGAACTGTCGGCATTTCCGGAAAGACAACGGAACCGACGGTACCGATTCGAAGAAGTCACCTGAGCGAAACGGTGCATACCGGGGAGCCACGGACCGGAGAGGTCCGGATCAGCGAGGGCAGGACCGGAAAGGAACGACGGCACTCGCGGCAAGTGAAGAAGAGATAATGCTCATTACCGAAGAGAGGGAGCTGAACCTTGCCGGTGAAGAGATGACCTGGGTGGTCGATTCCGGAGCGTCGTTCCACCTGACCCCGGAGAAGAAATACTTCTCATCCTACACAGCCGGTGAGCACGGCTGTGTCCGGATGGGAAATGAAGGTACATGCCGGATTGCCGGCATAGGAGACGTGTGGCTGATGACATCGACCGGATGCAAGATGCTGCTGAAGGATGTCCGACACGTTCCGGAGGTTCGATTGAACTTGATTTCGGCCGGGAGGCTAGACGATGAAGGCTACACGGGTAGCATCCGGAACGACGTCATGAAGTTCAGCAAAGGGAGCCTGATAGTGGCTCGGGCCCGGAAGGTCAACACACTGTACCTGATGAATTCCCGGCTATGTCCGGAGGAGCTGAACGTGGCAGCTGACACTACCGATGAGCTGTGGCACAAGAGACTGTGCCACATGAGCGAGAAGGGGATGAAGAGGCTTGCCAAAGACAACCTGATACCGGTAAAGCACGTACACCTGGGGAAGTGTACCGACTGTCTGGCCGGTAAGCAGAACCGAACCTCCTTCCACTCAAGGCCACCGACGAGACGTAGCGCACCATTGGAGTTGGTGCACACTGACGTGTGTCAAGTAGAAACGAAGTCACATGGCGGAGCCCAGTACTTCGTGACATTCATTGCTGACCACAGCCGGAAGCTGTGGACGGCACCGTTGAAGACAAAGGACCAAGTATTGTCCGTCTTCAAAGAACTCCACGCGAGAGTGGAAAGAGAATCCGGAAAGAAGCTGAAAGCACTACGAGCGGATAACGGAGGAGAATACCGAGGGCAATTTGAGGAGTATTGCCGTTCGATGGGAATCCGGCTCGAGTTTACTGTGCCGAAGACGCCGGAACTAAACGGGTTGGCCGCGAGGATGAACCGGACCATAATGGAGAGGGTCCGGAGTATGCTAGCACATGCGAAATTACCCAAGGGATTTTGGGCTGAGGCAATGTCGACGGCGACATATGTGATAAATAGATCACCCTCAGTACCCCTGGATGGAGACACGCCACAGAGAGTGTGGACCGGTAAGGAAGCGTCCTACCGGCATCTGAAAGTGTTCGGGTGTCTCGCATACGTGCATGTGGCAAAGGACCGGAGAGGAAAGTTAGATCCAAAGACCCGGCCATGCATATTCCTCGGTTACGGCGACAACGAGTTCGGCTACCGAGTATGGGACCCGGTCGATAAGAAGATATTCAGGAGTCGAGATATCATCTTCATGGAGGACAAGACGCTCGCCGACTGGGAGTCGGAGAAGAAGATGAAGAGCTCCAAGTCGACCGGTGAGAATCAACTCTACGAGGAGCAGTCCCGACCGGCAAGGGACCGGTTAGCACTCGAGGATCCGGCCGAAGACGGTGAAGAAACAGAACCGGTCGAGGAAGATGAAACTGATACCGGAACCGGCCCCGATCCCGAAATGAATTCGGATGAAGAGGAAACGGAGGAGCCGGTTACCGAAGCTCCGGAACGGAGATATCCTCTAAGAGAGAGAAGCCCCCCCCGGAGATTTCCGGAACCAGAGCACGTGCTGCTAACCGACGAGGGGGAGCCGGAGAGTTTTGAAGAAGCAAAGCTTGACACCCATAGCCGCAGGTGGCTAAGTGCCATGCAGGAGGAGATGGAGTCCCTGCATGAGAACCACACATATGAACTTGTGGAGTTGCCGAAAGGAAAGCGGCCACTTCGAAACAAGTGGGTGTTCAAGCTGAAACCGGGAGATGCCGGGAACCCCCCGAGATACAAAGCCAGGATCGTGGTGAAAGGGTTCCAGCAGAAGAAGGGCGTCGACTTCGACGAGATATTTGCCCCGGTAGTGAAGATGACCTCCATCCGGACGGTGCTGAGCATAGCGGCAAGCATGGACCTCGAGGTAGAACAGATGGACGTGAAGACGGCATTCCTTCACGGTGACCTCGAAGAAGAGATCTACATGCAGCAACCGGAAGGATTCGAGAAGAAAGGGAAGGAGCACCTGGTATGCCGGTTGAAGAAGAGCCTTTACGGACTGAAGCAGGCTCCCCGGCAGTGGTACCGGAAGTTCGACTCTTTCATGACCAACGAAGGATACCGCAAAACGCAGTCCGATCACTGCGTGTTTGTGAAGAAGTTCGAAGGAGGAGACTTTCTAATACTCCTCCTGTACGTGGACGACATGTTGATCGTCGGACGGGACCATGTCAAGATACGGATGCTGAAGAAGGCTCTTCACCGAACCTTCTCAATGAAGGACTTGGTTCCGGCGAGGCAAATATTGGGGATGCACATCATCCGGGACCGGAAGAAGAAGCAGTTGTGGCTGTCACAGGAGAAGTACGTGACAAAGGTGCTTCAACGGTTCAACATGTCGGAAGCAAGACCGGTCGGGTCAACCCTCCCGGCAAACTGCAAGCTGTCCAGCAAGCAAAGCCCCAAGACAAAGGCTGAGAAGGAGGAAATGATGAAAGTACCATATGCCTCTGCCGTCGGAAGCTTGATGTACGCAATGGTGTGTACAAGACCGGACATAGGATATGCAGTCGGAGTGGTGAGCCGGTACATGAGCAATCCCGGAAAAGAGCACTGGAACGCGGTCAAGTGGATACTCCGATACCTGAAGGGCACGGCAAACGTGTGCCTCCGATTCGGCTCCGGCAAGCCCGAACTCGACGGCTTTACCGATTCGGATATGTCGGCTGATGCAGATACCAGCCGGTCCACATCAGGGTATGTGATGACGTATGCAGGGGGAGCTGTTTCGTGGCAGTCGAGGCTGCAGAAGACGGTTGCGTTGTCAACCACGGAGGCGGAGTACATGGCGGCTGTTGAAGCCGGCAAGGAAATAATATGGATGAAGGACTTCATTAGAGAGCTCGGTATCCGGCAGGAGGAGTACCGACTCTACTGCGACAGTCAGAGTGCCATCCACCTTGCGAAGAACGCAGCCTACCATTCCCGGACGAAACACATCCAGCGTAGATACCACTGGATCCGGGAAAGGATAGAAGACAAGGAGTTCGTGCTGACGAAGATTCACACGGACGAGAACGGGTCGGATATGCTGACCAAGGTGCTCACACCCGACAAGCTGGAAGCATGCCGGAAGAGGATTGGATTGGAGAGACATCCCATGCCGAAGTGAAGGGGGAGTTTGTTGGGATTTCGGTCCCTCCGGATGGGATGTCCGGAGATGAATGACGGCAAGCCCGGTTGCGGTTACGGAACCGGAGGATGAAGAGTACCCGGCATGAAGCCGGATGAAGAGTACCCGGCTACGGATCCGGATGATGATGACCCCGGCTACGGAGCCGGATGACGAATGTACCCGGAGAGAGATCCAGATGCGGGGACATATTTGTGAATATGTTTGCCAAGGGCCCTTGAGGCTGTATTTGTAAATAGCCCGAAAGTCATATGTGTATAAATATGACTTAGGGCAAACAGTTTGTTGTTGTTGCTCATTTTTTCTGTTTGCCACTTAGAGGGAGTGGAGAGAGCAGCCGAGAGAGAGAGAGAGAGAGAGGAGGTCGTTGCCTCTGTGTATTACCGCCGCCTGTGGCGAAGACAGTGAGCTCAAGGTTGTTGCTTTGTAGCTTCACCATTGTACATCTCTGTTCATAGTGATAGTTGGAGTTTGAGGACTCCCGTGGTTTTTCCCATTTAGGGTTTTCCACGTATAACATCCTGTGTACTCTCCTCTCTGTTGTCTTCGTGCATTTTGTATTTCCTGTTTTCTGTGAGTTAATCCTATTCCTCGGTTGTGGCCGAGCGCTGAGTTTGACATTATATTTAGTACAACGATCATTATGGTGACCCCATATGCGACGATTTGTCGAACATTATGTTCTGACATGTGATACATGTTGTAGAGAAAATATGCCAAGACATCATCCATATGGTTTATTTGAACCATTACCGATTCCAAGAAAGCCATGGCAATCCATTGCTCTAAATTTCATCACCAATCTTCCAGTTTCTAAGGGATTTGATGTGATTAACAATAGTAGATTGATATACGAAGATGGCCCCCACCATGTACTAAGGAAATCACTAGTGAAGAAACCACCGAAACTATCATGCGTGAGGTATGTCGGCATCATGGCCTCCCCGATAGTATCATCAGCGACCGTGGACCCTAGTTTGTCTCGAAATTCTGGAAGTACCTCTTCAAAATGCTCAAGGTCATTTGTAACCTCTCCTCCGGCTACCAGTGGCAAACAGACGGACAAGCAAAACGAATAAATCAAACGCTGGAACATTATCTTCGGTGTTTTCTAAGCTATCACCAAGATGATTGGGTGGATATTCTCCACTTCGCCGAATTTGCGTATAATAACTCTGTCCACTCATCGACTAAGGTTACACCATTTTATGCTTATACAGGCTATCATCCCTAGTGGTGTGTATTCGAAACTTCAGAGTTACCCACAAATCCTTGTGTAGAAGCTCGTTTTGAATGGTTACACAAGATACATACGGATTTATCTACTCATTTACCAGGACGCGAACTTGTCAAACACAACGTCACGGCTCACGCACGCTTGTTTGGTGCAAGGGTTATAACACTTATAACCCTTATGCTTGTCCGAGTAGCCAACTAAGATACACTTCTCGTCTTTCGCGTCCAGCTTCCTCCGTTTCTCCTTCGCTACATGCACATACGCAATGCTACCGAAAACTCTCAAGTGTCATAGATTCAGCTTCCTTCCGAAATACTGCTCATGAGCCGACACTTTGTCTCCGATCCGATTCTAGATGTATACTGCGGTTCGTACCACCTCCACCCAATAGAACTTGGGCAAGCTCTTCTCCTCCAGCATTGCCCATGCAACTTCTACAATTGACCGGTTCTTCGTCTCAGCCACGCCGTTTTCCTCCGGCGTGTATCTACAACTGAATTCGCGCTGAATTCCCATCTGTTGCAGATAGCCGTTGAATTGACCGGAAAAGTATTCTTTTCCACCATCCGACCACAAGCACTTGATCTTTCGTCCTATTTTCTGTTTCCACGAACCCTTTGAGGTCCCGGAAACAATCGAAGACTTCACTCTTCTTCTCGATGAGGTAGATCCACGTGTGCCACGTATAGTCGTCGATGAAGGAGACAAAATATCGACTCCCACCAAGACTAACGTTCTGTGTCGGCCCCCGTACATCGGAATGTATCAAGTCAAGCTTGTTCCGGCTCCAGTTACGCTCGTTCTCCCGTGTGCACACAATAGTTCGGAATGCTCCCCTGAGACAGATCTGCACCATCTCGCCTTCCTTGACGTTCACATCAATGGAGGCTAGGGAGTCTCATATATCTTTGATCTTTGAGATGTAATCAGCCACTGACAAATCGCGTTGTCGTAGGTTGCTCAGCTCCTGTCGGAGTTGAAGCTTTCTAGTTGTAGTGCTTGCAGCGAAAATCTTCTTCAGATTTCCCCAAGAATCTTTCGGCTTTTTTGCATCCCGAATGTAGCTTAGGAGTTGTTCGGCCCACAAAAGACACGAAGCAGTACAGTACTCTGCTTGCCGACTATTCCCATGCCGGGAAATCTTTGTGTGTTGATTCGGGTGATGTGTCATTTGCTCCGTCGACATAGCTCCAGTAACTGTGCCCGAGCAGGTACTGGTGCATCTTGTAGGACCAAAACGCATAGTTGTTTCTGTCGAGCTTCTCGGTAGGAAGCGAGTTGGCCATCCCTCTATCCATTTTGTTCTTTTTTTTTTTCTTCTTAGTTAGTTTTCTTTTCAAGCTATGTCGGTTGCAGAGGTTCTCAACCCTCGAGCTCTGATACCATGTGAAAGATTATGTGCGGAAGCAATAGAAAACCGAACACAAAAAATAGGCAGGTTTAATGGAGAGCTTGAATATACACAGTACATGGGAGAGACAGAGAGAACACACAAAACTCTATTCCAAAACAATACTCTAAAATGATGTACATAGGATGTGCTCAGAGGGCACTTTTATACAAGTCTATACGGACTGACAAAAGTACTAACACGTACGCCAATGCTCATAATTGAGCTCTACACTAACTCCCAAAATATATTCCTACGCGGAATATCTTTCTAACGGCCTCGCGGTTTACGCACCGGTCCGGCCTAACCGATCGGCCCCAACCGATCCGGTTCTCGACTTGCACAGACGATTCAGTCAATGTTGAGCTTGTATCTCAACAGATCTCTTGTGGGGAAAAGGCAAATGCTTTCCCGTGCCACTTCAACAGAGTTGATCGGAATCACTATGTTGAGTTGCAGTTTCGATTCGATGACTTTCTCCATTTCCCCATCAAATGATATTATCTCCATGTACCTATTTATTGCCTCTTCCTCATTCATAATCCCGATTTCTCTAAGTTTTTACTATAAGATTTCTATTTTAATATCTCCTCCGTTAATGGTTCTAAATTTACACATTCCATTTTCAGGAAACAAGACTTCCTTTTCATTAATGGGGTGACAACTTTTATTACATTGACTGGAAACATAATAAGATGTCTTGGACTATTGTTGTCCATCTCCCTAATAGCTCGAATTAAAAATCCTCCCTATATTCTTTCCTAACCTATGCCTATTTCTCTCATGGTTTGGTCGCATGGTGAGGAATTAAACCAAGCTTGTCCCATCCTGACTTCCTATCCACGCATAGGCCGAGCCAAAACATTATCAAGTACTTTTGTCTCCATCTGGGATGTTGTAATGTAAGGATTGCCAAGGATGACAAGATGTGACCCTTACCTTAACGTTATTTTAGGCACCATGAAGCTCTTCCATCGCCCTTCTAGTTGCTCGAGTCTTCCACCCATGCCTAGTATTAATGGGCCTACAACCTTTCTGATAGAAGTCAAGCGACATGAGCTTGATCTCCGAGCCATGATCAATCAACATCACCACTGGATCTCGGCAGTGGCTCTAGCCCAATGTGGCATTACAAAATGTCTATCCATAAATTCTTCTTCAATTTCGAGACCTTCCTTTGTGATAGCACTCGTTGAGACATTTGCCGGTTTGGCTCCTTCTTCAGTTGTTGTCAATCTCATCGTTTTCATTAAGTCTCCTTCTCTGCAATTCCCAGGATTTCCCATAGTGTGAACTCGATTCGGCTATCCAGGATCCTTTCTTCCATCACACACTTAAACTTGGTGGTTTGCTCTATTTCTTATTGGAGCTTGAATGTTTGATTTATTTTTTGTTTCCCTTTTTCAAACATTGTCCGAGATAGTGATGACTCTTCTCTTCTTTGAACAATTTTCCTCATTTCATGCTTCTTTGAAGAGTCTTCTTGGTCATCTGGTCTTTTTCGTTTCTCTTCATCTAGGATGTTGTAGTTTTGACACATGGACTCCACGAAGCTAGACTTCTCCTCCACGGGGTCCTCCCATCCCGTCATTGCTTGGACTCTTTGTTGCGCTTTGAACGCCTCGTTCATGCAGAGATTCCCTTTCCTAAATTGGTTCAATATGATCGGCCAAAATTCTCCTACTTGAGACTCTCCGCCTCTCGTCTCGTGTCCAGCTTGGGGGTCTCAGACCAAAGATCTGGTGGGAGTAGGAAGGTCGTCCTAATATTTTCGTCGGATCGGTGTCCAGATGGGTTCTCAGATGTTGGACAACTAGCACACGGGTTCGGAGATTAGTTTGCTCCGGACCGGTTTTTGGATAATGAGCAACAAGTGTTAATCGGCTAATTACTAACTACTACCGATACAGAAGAGTGAACATCGCTACTCAACGTTCTAACAAGGAATTGTGTTTTACGAACAGAAATATACTATATTAATCGGTAATTACCGTGATCGTTACTTAGTTATAAATTAGGAAGATTGCACTTAACAAAATAGACAATAGAAAGAACACAGAATCCGTACATGATATTCCTAACTTAAACTTATATTACTAAATAAACGACCTTTCTTACAATGCCTTCGGTTCCCTTTTATAGGTATACCGAAGGTCTTTTCTCATAAAGAACTATTCCTACTTACTATCAAGAATTACAAAATTATCTAACTAACTTAGTTCTCTTCGTTCACTGCTGAGTCATCGATCCGAACAGTCGATCCGAACCGACTCCGTTTTCGACGCTTTCCCACTTGTTCGGTAAAACTGACTGTCCGGGTCCGGGTAACACTTGGCACGTCCGTGGGCCAGGACCTTGTCCAGTGAACCCACGCCTATTTCTGTAGCTCTTCATCCGAATCGTTCAGAATATCAAAAATCGAAGGCTCTTCTGGCCTTGGATGTATTCCATCTATATCTTCCTCTTCATCTTCATCTTCATCTGTGTCACAGTCGTCATTCGGAGCAGGTTTTGAATGTTGTGATTCGGTTGGCTGCTCTGGTTCACTTCTTCCGGGAGCTTGAAGACCAGGAGTCTTGCTGGTTCTTTCGGCTTCGATTTTATCCAACGGAAGTGCCTATATCATTTTTGTCGAATTCTTGCATAATACGTTGAATTTCTTCTCTGTAAAATGCCACAATTTCGTCCATATCTTTCATGATATCCTCTTGGATATTGTCAATATCCTTTTGTGCCATTTAAAAAAAACCTGCACCTTGGACCTGACGGTTATTTTTGTCGGCACGCAATAACTGTAATTCCGCCGCTTGTGCCGTCCATAACTTCCATCCTTGCGCAAGGGATTCGTCGATCATTTTCTTTGCTAGGTTTCGATGTTTCCCTATGATGTGCTGCACTTTGTCCTTAGTGATGCTTGCGTCGAATTGAGCGGCTTGCAACTCTTTCCGTAAATCCGTAATGGTGGCTCGGTTTTCACTTTCAGCCTGCATTAGTTTGGATTCGACTACATATATGTCCAACCGCCTTTGTTCCGATATCTTCCGGATTTCGTTCAGTTGTTGTTCGAATGCCGATTTCTCTTTGCTCCATTCCTCTTGTTGTTCCGTAATTCTTCTGTTGACTTCTTCAAGACTCCGCTCTTTTTCTGTCAATTGACTTTCCTGTGACACTATATACCTTTCGAATTCCTCAATTTGTTCGGTATATGTATGATTGGCCGTCTTAGCTTCTTCCAGATTTTTCTGTAATTCGTTTATTAATTGATTTTTTTCTTCGAGAACTTTGTATTGGCCATTCTGAATGGTTTCTATTTGTTTTTCTAATTCTGTAGTTCGAAATACAGCATTGTTGGCCCTTGTTGTTTCTGCTTGACGTGCTTTCTCGGCATCCTCCAATTTATGCTGCCATTCTGACTCCGACGCCATAGGTCGTGCCTGTGTTTCCCATTTGTTTAGACTTTCTTTTAGTTCTTTATTTTTTGTCTGTATGTTACAAAACTGACGTTTCAGCACCTCCGCCGATGCTGATACACTTTTGTATCTTTCAGCCATATCACTGGCTGCTTTGCGTGCCTTTTCATATTCTCTATGAATTTCGACCAATGCTTCAGGTAATGGTGGCATTTCAATAGCCTCCCCTCTATTCTGTGCATTTCTTTTCCGGCCGATTTTCTCTATCTCTGCTTTTTCTTGAGGTTCCAACACTCCTCGTAAGGACTTCTGTATCATTATTCGGTCATGATGTTCTTGAGCCAGCCGTTCTGATACTTCTGTCAATCTTCTAGCCAACCATTCAACCAGTTCGTATGAAGTTCCGAACTGTAAAATGGCAGCTAATTCATGTGCTGCTGGTGGAATATCCAAGCACCCATGTGCTTCCCGAATTGCTACTTTTGAAGATTGTCCTTGTTGAAGTTGTGTCGAAACGCTCTCATTCCCTGGTTTTATTACTTCTGTTACTACAGGCGTATTCGAATTTTCCTTTGTGCGTTGCCTTTTCGGTGCTGACTCATCACTGTTTTCTGGTTGGAATTGCCGATTAGCCTTTTGTTTAACCCTTGTCCTCTGTGGCATCTTCTCTGCTTGTTGTCGATTTTCTGTCGACTGCTGCTTGTTTATCAAATGGTCAACAGTTTCTTGTTCGGCTGCTGGTTGCCTGTTTTCGGAATTCTCTGGTCTTGGTGGTTCTGACTGAGGCATTTCCGTTTGTATATTATCGGCATGTGCCGATTCTTCCTCTATCCATTCTTCATGTGCTACCTGTCGGTGTCTTCGAGGTGCTTGTACTATCGGTGGTCTTCTTGACTGAACAGGAGTTTCCGATTCTTGAATCGGAGACAATACCGATAGCCAACGACCAAAAATTTGCTTCATTGGTTTTCCTGTTTTTACCCCTTGTAGCTGCTCTCTCAGAGCTTCCCCCGACAATAGTGGCCAGTTGAAATCCTCTTTTTCGTATGCGGCTATGATAAACCCAGCCCTTTTTTTCGGCATACAATAAAAACGGGGACTGACAAATCCCACCTCTAGTAAAAATCTAGCCACTTCATGGAAAAACTCATCCCGACCTCCATAAGTCTGATATGCTTTTGCCGAGGGTGAGTATTCTCCGAAATACGATTGGAGTGCTTCTGATGAAGGTTTTTTAACTGCATCAAAGCCTCCTCTTGGCATCTGTAATGCATTTCGTATTTTCTTTGTGGTGACCTTGGTGATGTCTAATTGTTGTACCAATTCTTCCGCCTGCGGATGAGGTTCCGCTTCTGCTACTTTGATGAAACCTTGTAAGTTTCTCTCATGAAGCCACAGTCGCAGTTCTTCAAACACAGGAATCGGCATGACTTCTGTGTTTGCTTGTTCTGAATCACTTGTCGATGATGGTTGGAGATCTGCACAGCTTCTGTAGCGATGAAAATAAAAAAAACAGAGTTTGGGCGAGCTAGGGCACGAAGGCTCAGAATATTTCGAGATCTGCACTCGTTTCTGTTGCTTTGGCGACACAGAAGATACAGAAATATGCTTTAAAGATATTAACTTATGCATTATGACTAAAGAATAGTAATTGCTATTAATGTAGGAATTAATTAGTATTAACTCTACGTGTAGTGGTTGTACCACTTACTAATAATAATGCAATTCCTCTTCCTATTTATAGTCGATTCAGACTGTTATGGCAAGATTCTATTTCTGCATTGACAAGAACTATTGAGTGAGTTAGTTAGTTTTTTTTTTATTTTTTATTTTTTATTTTTTTTATTCTTCCGTTTGAATAAACGGGTTTACCGGCATATCTCCCAAATACGGTTTAAGCCGGAATCCATTTACCCATTTCGGTAAAACCTCTCCGGTTAATGATCCCAGCTGATACGTACCATTTTTACTATTAATTATCCATACTAGACCTGTTCATCTATACCGGAGTTTCCCAGGCATAAGTCCCATTTTCGTCTGGAATACCAATACCGGTTTCCCAATTTCGAATTGCTCTTCCGATTTCCTTCGATGTCGATTTACGAATGCCTTGATTTGTCTCTGCTTGTGTTCTAGTGCTGACATTGATTGAATCCGTTCTTCTTCTAATACTAATAAAGCCTCTTTGCGTATCTGCTCCGATTCTATTTCATTTAACTTATTCGTCGCTTGGATACGAAGTGTCGGAATTTGAAATTCGATCGGCATAACCGCTTCAAGTCCGAATGCCATTCGGAAAGGTGTTGATTTAATGGATGTTTTGTACGAAGTACGATATGCCCATAATGCACTATTTAACTTTTGATCCCAATCAGTACGATTTTCATTCACTATCTTCTTTAAAATTGTTTGAATTGTTTTATTTGTCGATTCTGCCAATCCATTAGCTTGGGGATAGTAAGGCGTACTTTTCTTATGAACTACGGCATAATAATTGGTTAATTCGTGAATTAACTTGTTAATAAAATGAGTGCCTTGATCGCTTACCAATTCTATTGGGCAATCGAATCGACACCATATATTTTCATACAGGAATTTTGTTGTGGATGCTGTTGTATTGTCTCTGAGAGCTTTTGCTTCAACCCATTTTGTGCAATAGCCAGTCGCAATTATGATATATCGATTACCGGTTCTTGCAACTGCTGGTTTGAATGGGCCAACAAAATCTAAGCCCCATTTCTGAAATGGCTCAAGAGGTAAAACCGGTTGAAAAGGCATTCGATCCTTTTCGGTTGGTTGCCCCATTCTTTGACACAAATCGCATTTCTTACAGTATTCGTTAGCATCTTTCATCACCGTTGGCCACCATAACCCGCTATTCCATATTTTTCTGGCTGTTGCTTCTCCTGCGTAATGACCGCCAGCAATTCCACAATGTGACTCTGTTAATATGGCTAATTTTTCAAATTTCCGTACTGCCCTTCGCCATATTCCATCCGCTCCTTTATGATACAACATGTCATTAAATAAACAAAAATTTCGACTTCGTACTGCAATTCTTTTTCTTTCATCTGTCGACATGTGTTCGGCCGGAATTCCTGTTGATAGAAATATCGTCATTTCGGAAATCCATTCATCCTCTTTTTCCTCATTCATTTCTTGTGCTTTTACTGCCTCAACCCGAAATAATTGAGTATCTGGAAAATCATCTTTAACACCAACCGCTTCTTCTCCAGATTCAAGCCGACTGAGATAGTCAGCAATCGCGTGCTGTGCTCTTGGTCGATGTATAATGTCGAATTCAAACTCTTGAAGCAATAACGTCCATCTGGCTAACTTGCCTGTCAATTCTTGTTTGGAAACTAGATACAGTAGAGCCGAATGATCCACATGAAATGTAAATTTCTTACCCAAAAGGTAGTGTCGAAATTTGTTCACACTATATATCATTCCCAAAGCTTCTCTTTCGGTTGTTGAATAGTTTCTTTCGGCCGACGAAAGTTTCCTACTAGCATAGTATACCGGCCTATACCAGTTTGGTTCGGATAATTGCATTAAAGCACTGCCTATGGCAATGTCCGACGCATCGACGAAAACATGAAATGGTTTGTTCCAGTCCGGTGGTTGGACTACCGGAACCTTTGTCAGCATCTTCTTGAGACATTCGTATGCATCTTGTTCTATACTTGTCCATATAAAAGGAACTTTGTGTACTGCTGTGTGTAACGGAATAGCAATGTCTGCTAGATATCTAATCATTCTACTGTGCCACCGAATTTGACCCAAAAATCTACTTAGAGCTTTAGCATTTGTCGGTGGTGTTGCCTCAATAATTGCTTTAACTTTGTCCGGGTCCACTGCAATCCCTTCTTGACTGACAATATGCCCAAGTAACGTACCACTCATTACTCCGAATGCTCATTTGGCTGGATTTAAGCTAAGACGCCCTTTTCGACATTTTTCTAAACATAGCCGTAAATGCTCAAAATGATCAGCTTTCCGACTATATACCGCAAAATCATCTAAAAACACCTGCATGAAAGCTGGAATATATTCCCCGAATATTTCCTGTATTACCCGCTGAAATGTAGCTGGAGCTGTTTTTAAACCGAACATCATTACTACTGCCACAAAGACGCCCCATTCTGTGACAAAAGCTGTCTTTTCCTGATCTTCCGGATTCATCCGTACTTGGTTGTATCCACTGAACCCATCCAAGAAACTATAAAATTCATGTCCAGCTACTGCATCTAATATCCCATCTGTGAATGGTAACGGAAACGCATCTGTAATTGTCGCTGCATTCAATTTTCTGTAATCCACACATACGCGAATTTTCCCATTCTTTTTCGGAACTACTACTATCGGACTCAGCCATGTTGATTTTTTGACGGGTCGAATAAATCCTACTTTTAAGAGTTTATCGATTTCTTCTTTTACTTTGATAGCATAATTCGGATTCAACCTGTACCTGCGTTGTTGTACTGGCTTTGCATCTTTATGCAAATTGATTTGATGTTGACAAAAAGCGGGATCCAGACCTTTCATATCGTCAAACGACCATGCAAAAACATCTTTATATTGTAATAGTAATGTTGTTAATGTCCGTTTGTCATTTTCCGCCAAATCTCTAGCAATCAAGACTGTTTTTCTTTCACCATCCTCTACTCCTGCCAAATCGATGTCCTCTAATGCTGAGGCTTGCACTCTCTGAGATACCTTCATTTCCTTATCTGTAGCTTCTTGTTGCATTCGTATTTCTTTCATTGTTTGCTCATCTATTGGCACTTCTTCGTGTGAGTCTACATATGGTGTTAATGCTTGCAAAATATCTACCTCAAATAGAGGGATGATTTTCTGATTATCATTAAAATACTGACTTTCTTCTTCCTCGTCCAATCCTTCCATCATATTAACTGCTTCTGCATGTACAGGTAAACTCTATTTGCTTGTTGTCACTTTGTTGTGCGTCGGAATCCTGACCTTAGTTTTTCCTTTCCTAAATGTTAGCACATTTTGTTTCCAATTTTGTTTGATATTAGCTGTCTTTAACCATGGTCTCCCCAATAAAAAGGGGTATGCTCCCTGTTCTTCTAACTGCAAAATTACTGCCGAAATCTGAAAACTGTGTCCCCCGATTATTTCATCCAGTTGTCGAAGCAAACCAATCGGTCGTACCGTACTTGTATCTGCCATTCGTAACCAAAACGGACATGCTTCCCATTCCGTGATTCCTAGTTTTTCACATGTAGCTTTGTTAATCACATTAACTCCCGAGCCTCCATCTATAATCACATTTCCGATTTCTTGCCCGTAAAGTATTACCTTAATCGACGGATTCTGTTCATCCATGATCGAAGGGTTATTACTTGGCTGATTGTAGTGTACTGCTATTTGTTCGGAACCTTTATATGCAATTAATGCTGCCACTTTTTCTGTAAACCTTGGTACTAACTTAAGTAAGCCCGTAAGTGGCAATGACACTTGGCAATCAGCCAACAGTTTCCAAGTTTCTTCCTGTTCCTTATTCCCCAATGACTGTTGTACAACAATGTTCTGGTCAATGTTATTGTCTTGTAACATTCGATTCACTTTACTTTGATTTGCTTCGTCAACCCATTCTTTTGCCGCCTTCCGAACTGCTTCCTGAATTTCCCATTCTGATTGTTTGCTTTTGCTGCGTGTCGTTACTTGCTGAACTTCCGGTATTACCATATTAACTGCTGGACCCTTTCCTTTAACCGGACATTGATTAGCATAATGGCCTAGTTGTCGACAAATATAACAAGTGGGTACAAATGTTCCACCGGTCTCTCCATGTGCAAATTGGCCGTTATTAAATTGCTGCTCTTCATTACCACTCGGGTTTTGTTGGAATTGACGTGTAGCTTTTGGTTTGTAAAATTTCTTATTTTTATACCGATTCTGCCTAAATTGTTCGGTATTATCATTTGGTTGTGCTACATTTTGTGTTATCCCGAACTCCTGATTTGGCGGAAAATTATTCTGTTGAAACATTTGATTATTTTGTGGAAAGGTTTGAGTATTATGTTGAAAGGTCATATTACCCGGTTGAAATGCCGGATTCGGTTGAAATGCAGAATTCGGTTGAAATGCAGAATTTGGTTGCACATTCGGACAGTTCTGTTGAAACCCTTGAAATGGTGGGTTACCTTGTTGGAAACTTTGATTATTTTGTTGAAAATATTGATTCGGATTCTGTACGAATGGTGGGTTGGATTGAGCAAAACCTGGTTGAAATGCTTGAGTCACTTGAGTGGGTTGCATATTTTGTTGTGAAAAGATCTGATTTGGCTATAGAACCGGATTTTGTTGAAAAGTTGGATTTTGTTGTACATTTTGCTGATTTTGTGAAAAATTATTATTTTGATAACCATTGAACAGATTAGTGTTATTTTGGTAACCATTGTCAGTAAAAATTTGTCGTACTGACGCCGTAGTTTTATTAAGCAGATTATATTCACATTGTTCTACTGAATGTAATTTTGAATGACATATTGTACAATGTGTTCTTAACGTACATTCAATTGCCGAATGCCCCGTATTTAAAGAAGTGGTGCATTGAACTGCTTGACGAAATTGTAACTCCTCCATTGTTGGTAATGTACGTTGTAATGCCGACATGTCCATACTCTGAACATTGACCGGCGGTCGACCCATTTCTATTGCTTTATCAATTACTTGTTCGATAGTCTGATTTCGAAAATCGAACACTTTCAATGTCGTCCTTAATGGTTCTTTTACAACTTCTAGAAAGACTTCTTTTAATTCATTATCCGGAATCGGCCTTGAAATCTGAAGCTGTAAGTTTTGAAATCGTATCACAAACTGAGATACTGTTTCATTTTTTTCTTGATATAACGCATAAAATTGCGCAATCAAATCCTTCTGCGGAATTTGTCGATGAAATAATTGTAAAAATTTACTAGTTAACACTTCAAAGGATGGAAATCCTTGAAGACCGTTCTGCGCAAACCAATTGGCGGAATATCCGTCTAATGATAAGACGAACTCAGCGATTTTTGACTTATCTTCGGCATCTGCCGACAATTGCTGAGCTCCATGGTTAATCTCCCATGTCGTTAAGAAATCCCTAACATGTGCTTCCGCATCTGTTCCTTCCCGGAACTTAGAATAAGTATAAGGCATATCGTCCCAAATGTCGTAAAACGATACCTCTTCCGTCTGTTTTTCGTCTGAAGGTAATTGATCGAATAAGTCAGGAAGTTTCGACCACTTTGTGCTTGATTCCGGCTGTTCTTGCGCAATGAACGCTTCCTGCACTGCCTTCGTAACTGACCTTGTACGAGGGCGCTTACAACCGACCGGTGTCTCCTCTTCAGACGACATCCATTCGATTTGTTCTCTGCTTAATTGCAGATGTAACCGGGCATGCCAAATTTCTTCTGTGTTAATCGACTAATTACTAACTACTACCGATATAGAAGAGTGAACGTCGCTACTCAACGTTCTAACAAGGAATTGGGTTTTACGAACAGAAATATACTATATTAATCGGTAATTACCGTGATCGTTACTTAGTTATAAATTAGGAAGATTGCACTTAACAAAATAGACAATAGAAAGAACACAGAATCCGTACATGATATTCCTAACTTAAACTTATATTACTAAATAAACGACCTTTCTTACAATGCCTTCGGTTCCCTTTTATAGGTATACCGAAGGTCTTTTCTCATCAAGAACTATTCCTACTTACTATCAAGAATTACAAAATTATCTAACTAACTTAGTTCTCTTCGTTCACTGCTGAGTCATCGATCCGAACAGTCGATCCGAACCGACTCCGTTTTCGACGCTTTCCCACTTGTTCGGTAAAACTGACTGTCTGGGTCCGGGTAACAACATTCACGTGGCTTGGGACTCAGTTAAACGTGAGCAACAAACGGAGATGCACGCACAACACAGAGAACGCAACCGGATACAACAAAACAAAATAGATTATAACTAGGGAAGAATACAACCCGACTGGGCTGGTAACAGAGCTTGGGCGCCCTCGAAACACGTACACACACAGAAACACGGAATGATGAACCTGTGGTTGGGAGCTCACGGGCTTCCTGAGCAAGCAAAGGCTTCACCTTCTACATTGGATCAGTATAGGGCTCAAGGCCAAACAGAGATGAGAGAGACGAGAGGAGCTCGGCGCTCGGCGCTCAAATCGACAACACTTCCTCCTCCCCAAAGGTGGATCCCTAAAAAGGTCTCCAACCTCCCCTTTTATAGAACAAGGGGAGGTTGTTAAATCATCAATAAAGACAACCGCTTTCTATCGTACCCGATTCTCTCCTCGATCTCCTCCCTCAATCACCATTATTCCTTTAAGTGTGCGACCATAAAGTACCTGTCACTCAACTATTCACATATATTTGTACATGTCACTTTATTTGTGTGCATCCGTGCACACACCCGTTCACGCACATCCGGTTTCTTCTATCTCTATGGCCGGAATCCTTCACGACATCCACCCCCACCAAACCGCACATCCTCTTGTATGTGCCAAGTTTTGAAATGGTGGGGATTCTGGCTATTCTCTATTTCTCCTCCAATCTGTCATCGGTCCGGTCTTCATCCGACACCTCGCCCTCACTAGCACTTCCGTCTTGGATCTCTGGATCCGGTTCCTTTGCATGTCGTTCCTTGAAGGCCTTTATCCATTTCCCCGCAACCGGTACCGCCATCCTCATCCCGTTGAGCTCTGCAAGGTGGTAGGTCACATTCTCATTCGTGCTCATCACCATGTAAGGCCCAATCCATCATTGCACGAACATCCAAGTCGATTGGTGATGATTGTCGAGATTGCTATCATAGAGCAGCACCTAGTCGCCTTCCTCAATCTTCTTCGGCCGGAGCCGGTGTGTCCGGTCAAATCGGCCCTTGTTCTTCTTTCGTGCCATCAACAGTTTTGCCTTTGCTTGTTCCACATCCTTCAGCTCTACTGGCATGATAGGTTTCTATCCGAACATAAGTTCCGCCTGCATGTACCCAATTACCGAACTATGCGTAGTTTGGTCGTCCCATAGCGTGTAAGGTTGGAGCCTCGGCTAGTTTCCCACTCGACCATCACATGCTCGTACTAGCGCTTTAACGATCGGTTCGTGCCCGCGTTCGACCTTCCCATTGGCTTCTGGGTTGTACGTCGTGGTGAGTGAAAGATTTATCCCTAGCTGGTTGAACAACTCCTCAACTTCTAGCGCGTCCAACTCCCCTTGGTCGGTCATGAGTTTACCCACACACCCGTACTGGCAAATTAGATCTTCAACAAGGAACCGGAAAACCGCGGTATTCGTTTGGTTCGTTAGGGCTCGGCCTTCTACCTAGTTCATCAATTCTTCTCTCGTGAGCACTAGGTACAACATCTGTCCTACCCCCGTCGGCATCATCACAAAATCGACCATCCACTTGAAGCGATTGGTTGGCGGGTAGGTCGGGTGCCGCTCGTCACGTTGTCGGATACCGGAATGCATCTAAAAGCTTTCGTATGCTACCCATACTTCTCCTTCAGCTTCTCGAATGTGGCCCACCTTCCCCGGTGTCTAGACCAAGGGCTCTTCATGGAATTCCGAAAGGAGCACCCTCTGCTCTTCTTTCTTCATCACCATCCTGAGTGGGTCTCTTTGGGTGCTTCCATATCTTACCATTCCGTAGGAAGAAACAGTACGCCTTCTTCTGTATCTGACTCCCTTCATCTTTCGTCCATGTCGCGTCCGGCCCCAATGTGCTTAGGAACTTGCCAATCTGGAGCCACTCCCCATTGCAATCATTCTCGTCGAACTTGCTTAGGGCCAGAGTTCTCCACTCATTTGTCAGCATTTGAATCGACTCGAAGAAGTCCACGCTGATCTCTTCGTTTTCTGATACCATGTCATGCTCATTCTCAAACTCTGTTCTTGAAAGCATATCAGACATGGTGTTGTCCTTTCTGAAGATGTGTCGTATCTCCAGGTTCAAGGACTTGATGTACGCGATCCACCTCAGCATCGCCATGTCCAGAGTCGCGCATCCGGAAACCATACCGAGAATCGGTAGGCAGTCCAACTCGATTATCCCTTCCGTCCCAATCAAGTAGTCTTTATCAGCCTTGTTTGCCGAAACAATACCCCAGAGTTCGCATTTAACATGGGTGTATCCTCGTTGACGCTTGCTCAGCACCTTTGCACCAAATTAGGTGGGGACCAGCGTGCCATCCTCGCCTTCCTGATTAACCACCAACCTAATTTCGATTCGACTCATATCCACTGTCACGTAAACCGGAGTGTCCTTCTTGTACACCGCTTGTGGTAGGGTGCACATACGAACTAGGTCGATAGGGGTTCACCTCGTCGTGACATCTCTATTCTCCACGTCTAGCTAGAATTGTTCATACCCCGAGTATAGGTCTCCGACTGAGTCAATCAACCTCCCTGTGAAGGCCTCCGCTGACTAATCGATCATCGGCCCGATTCCTATGTTTCGAATGGGCACCTTGTTGACTAGCTACAAGTCCTGAATGAAGCGGAGTGTGCCGTTCTTCCTTGGCACCATTTAAATCATCGATTCTGTAAACGATTACTTGTAGAAGTGTTAGAAAAACAGAGAAATTAGGGAAAACACAGAGTACGCGGGGGAGACAGAGAGAGCAGAACGTAAAAGCTATATTCAAAAACGATATATGCCTCTGTCATTTACAATTGTGCTCAGTAGCACTATTTATACAAGTCCTCATGGAACTGACAAAAGTACTGTGTACTTCAATGCTCACACGAGCTTCTGACACTTACTACGAGACTATAATTTCCTAGTAGTCTAAACTAATACTAGGCTTTCGGTTACCCTAACTAGCTCCCCAGCTCACCGGCTTTGTTGCTTTCCAGGTTACCGATCCGTCTTGCTTGCCGGCTCAGGCTTATTCAGCCGATCCGGCTCCAGTTGAGCTTGCCGCTTCAACACTCCCCCTCAAGCTCAACTTGAGGTTGGATCCTAGTGTCAGTCTCTGTGGCAATCGGTTCTTCCAACCGACTTCTCCTGGCGTCGCTCCGCCTTGCTCGCGCTCCTCGTCCGGTCCGGTTCTGTTTGCCGCCACCCCTCTTGTTCTACGCGCCTCGACCTTCTCGATCGGTATGTCTGCTCAATAGGCCCCTCTCAACTCCTTAGTTGCTATGACTCTGGCACTTATCGATCAGTCAGTTCCTCTGCGATGGCATCTACTTCCGCTGCATTTGTGTTTGCTTGGCCTTGAATTGATCCGGTTCTTCCGAATCTGTCTTTTGAACCGAATCGACTGTCTCCGATTCGTTCTAGCTCTTGTCCGAATCGGTGGCTCCCGATTCGTCTTCTGGTTGCAAGCCCTTCTGATAATGCACTTCTATGTGCTTCGTGCGAGCATGGAACGCAGGGTTCTTGGCGAGTGGCATGCTACTTATGTTGTTGCAGTAGACCAGAATCGGGGTCGGTACCTTGATCCGTAAGTCTTGCAGCAGTCGCCGAAGCTAGATAGCTTCACAGGTGGCAATGGTAACGCCCCAATACTCAGCCTCAGTGCTCGACAGAGCAACTGTTGGCTGTTTTTTGCTACTCCATGCAACAGTCTTGTTACCTAGGGAAAACATGTAACCGGAGGTTGATCGGCAATCTGATGCATCGCCGACCCAGTCGGCATCCATGTAACCGACGAGCTCTTCGATTATACCTCGCCGGGAGAATAGTCCCCAGTCCTTCGTGCCGCTTACATATCGCAGTATCCGTTGTGCGCACTGAAGGTGCTCCACGGTCGGCTTCTGCATGAATTGACTTATCATTCCGACCGGATAGCTGATGTTGGGTCATGTTATAGTCAAGTAAATAAGGCTTCCGTCGATTTGTCGGAACCGTTTTTCATTGCAGGCCGGTCCAGAATTGGGATGAAGCTTCTGGTTCCGGTCCAAGGGTGTGGAGACAGGTCGGCATTCTGTCATGCCGAACTTGTACAACATATTCAAGAAGTAATGTCGTTGTGAGAGCAATATGTCGTCCGGGGTTCGGATCACCTCGAGCCCTAGAAAATAATGAAGGTCCCCCAGATCCTTCATCTCAAATGTGTCTGACAACTAGGACTTGACGTGGTTGATTTCTGGAACTCTTGGTCCAGTGATGACTAGATCATTAACATACAGCAGTATACACACCGGACCGGCTAAGCCTTGCCGAATGAACAATGAAGAGTCCAATTTGGAGGCCACAAACCCCATCTTACGCAACCGGTGCGTGATCTTCGCATTCCAATATCGGGGGGCTTGCTTCGGGCCGTACAACGACTTCTTCAGCTGGCATACTGCCGACATGTTCATCTTCGATTCAAAGCCGGGGGGCTGAGTCATCAAGACTTCTTCTTCAAGATCACCCTGAAGAAACGCATTCTTCACATCCATCTGGTGAAGATGCCACCCCCTTGTTGCAGCAACCGCCAACACCACATAAACCGTCGTTATCTTCGCTACCGGAGCGAAGGTCTCGTCGTAGTCGATTCCGTGGCTTTGCGCATATCCCTTCGCCACTAACCGGGCTTTATACCGGTTAACAGAACCGTCGACGTTGTACTTTACCTTGTATATCCACTTGCATCCGATCGGTTTACAGTGACGAGGAGGGTCAACCGGGTCCCATGTCTTGTTGACATCAAGCGCCCGTATTTCTTCTTCCATAGCGTCATGCCAATTTCCGTCCTTGGCCGCTTCTGCGTAGCTCTCCGGCTCACGCATTTCCGCCACCTTAGTCATGTATGCATAGTGCTGCGCCATGTACTCATTGTACCCGTACCGCTTGACGGGATCCTTGTGGTGGGTGGACCGACGTCCTTCTTGGCCGGTTCGGTCTTCGTTGCCGAAGATCCGCCTTTCTCCTTCCCGGAGTCGGATGAACACTGATCCGACTCATCGTTGCCGGTTTCGAATTCCGGCATCTTCTTCTTCCCCTTCTCTTTGCGCGTGAACCGTCGCCTCGGTTCCTTGCGCGGGGAGTGCACGACAGAGTCTCCACTACTTGCCGGTTCCTCATTGAACTGGTCGGATTGACTCAATCTCTCGTTTGGCCCGCTCAACCGGAACGATTTTGGACTCTCATCTAGAGTCCACGCTTCATCATCCTCTACCTGGGCCAGTTCAGGCTCAGTAGCCTCATCCACCGACACCGGGTTGGATTCAGAAGTCAGAGCTGGTAAGGAGTACCACGATGCCGATTCATCGAACTCGACATCTCGACTAACTCGGACCTGCTTTGTCCGGTGGTTATAACACTTATAACCTTTCTGCTCTTGAGCATAGCCGATTAGGATGCATTTTTCTAATTTTGCATCCAGCTTCCTCCGCTTCTCTTTCGGTACATGCACATATGCAATGCTACCGAAGATCTTAAGGTGTCTCTAATTCGGCTTGCGTCCGAAATACAGCTCGTGAGCTGACACCTTGTCACCGATCAAGTTCTAGATGTAGACAGTTGTATGGACTGCCTCCGCCCAGTAGAATTTGGGCATGCTCTTCTCCTCCAGCAATACCCTTGCCGCATTGATAAGATACCGGTTCTTCCTTTCGGCAACACCGTTCTGTTGGGGTGTGTATCTGCAGCTGAACTCTCACCGAATACCCTTTTGCTACAGATAACTGTTGAATTGGCCGGAAAAGTACTCTTTTCCGCCATCCGACCGCAGGCATTTGATCTTCCTCTCTGATTCCCGTTCCACCATGCTTTGGAGACTCCGGAAACACTCGAAGACTTCACTCTTCCGCTCAATGAGGTAGATCCATGTGTGCCGCATATAGTCGTCGATGAAGGAGATGAAATATCGACTCCCGCCAAGACTAACATTCCGTGCCGGTCCCCACACATCCGAATGGATAAGGTCGAGCTTGTTACGACTCCGGTTACGTTCAGTGGGGAATGGAAGCCGGTGTTGCTTCCCGAGTTGGCAAGCTTCACATACTTGGGCCTTCCGGCCGCTAAACTTTGGAAAACCGAAAACAACTTGTTTCATTTGCAGGTCTTGAAGCCTCCGGTAAATTTACGTGGCCTATCCGCTTGTGCCACAGGTAAATGTCCGATTTGACCTTCTGTCCTTTTGCAAATAGAGCGGTGCCGACGTCATTGGTGTCTGTCATGATATGGCAAGACTCGGACCCATGACCTTATGCTACATGGGTCGAGCTCTTACCATTAGACTATGAATTGTAATACGAAGGATATTATTTTCATTTATGCTTTATCATAGAAAATTGATGTATATTCCAGATCTCTCTGGAACATTCTAGAAGCTTCAGGATTATTCCTAAGAACACTATAAAAGAGGGCACTAGGCATTATGTTGAACCAAATTGGTTCAACGCCAGTCTTAAGCCTTTTAGCCATTTTGTACTTATCCTTCACATAATATATTGGTTGTCATCATCATCTCTCTCTCTCTCTCATCCTCGCTATCTCTCCTTTTGCTTCTCTCTTTCTCTCTCTCTCTCTCTCTCTCGTCTTACGCAGTCCCGTCCTCTTAGTACTAATAGTACTGCTCTTCTTTAGTACTAATTCTATCTCTGCTTAGTACTATTCCTGACAGTTTGAACCAAATTTTCTCCAACCTACTTGTCGTTCTCCCTCATCCTCCTACCCTTTTCCCTATACTATGGCTACTATTAGCGCCCAAGAATATCAATCCGTTTTCTCCGAGGTACAGTGCTTAAAAGAAAAATTTGTTGCCTTGGAACAAGAAAACCAACGACTGATAGGGGATCTGCAACAAATCGCTCTAGAAAAACAACAAACGCAGCAACAACATGGGGAGTTAGCGTTACGGGTGCAACAACTCGAAGCGGCATTGCAACAACAAGGATCAAGTCCCCAAGGATTTCATAAAGAGCCGAAGATTGGACTTCCGGTGAAATTTGATGGAACGCGACCACAATTTAGGGGATTCCTTAATCAGGTACGATTAGTCCTCCAAATGCATCCTTCCCGTTATCCCAATGATGCATCCCGAGTTGGCTTAATAGGCACATTGCTTAGCGGCTCAGCCTTAGCATGGTTCGCTCCGCTTCTAGAAAAACAATCGCCTTTGCTTAATAACTTTGAAGATTTTATTAGTGAGTTTAAAGCCTGCTTTGGAGACACCGATAGCATCAGGACGGCGATCAACAAGATCCGGCGATTGCGTCAAGGCGATCGTCCAGCCTCTGCCTACGCGGCGGATTTCCACCTACTTGCTTCAGATATACCCTGGGATGATCAAGCACTAATGGAGCAGTTTCGCTATGGCTTGCGAAACGATGTCAAAGATCTACTTCTAACTTTCCCCGAAGAACCAAAGTCTCTTACGGAGGCAATCAGTCGAGCGGTCCGATGTGACAACCGCCTTTTCGAATGGCATTCAGAACGTCAATTACAGATACCACGCTCTAGGCCGGAGACCACTTACACCGCATTTGCGGCTAAACCGTTTGCACGAGACATACCTCAAACAAATACTTCGACACCGATGGAGATCGATACCATGCGTCGACGCGGCCCGTTATCGGAAGAAGAAAAGCAACGACGACGTGCCAATCGATTATGTCTTTATTGCAGTGGACCAGGACATATCGCCATCAATTGTCCCCATAGGCCAAGAAGACAGGTAAATCAAATCGTCGCCTGTACTAAACCCGAGTCAATTCTTCCCTTCGGAGTGTCTGATAGTATTAATAGTATTAATAGAGTGTCAGATAGTATTCATAGTACTAATAGCCCAAGTATCTCAAATAAATTTGAAATCCTTAGTCAATTAGATGAAGAGTTAAACGATTGAGTCCAACCAAAATAGGAGCCGTTTGGTTGGACAACAACCCTAGATCTGTACAACCCATTAGTGGTTCCATTCCTTCCAAGCAAGTTAGCAATGTGTTCCTAGCCCAAGTCATTGTTAGTACTAAAAGTACTTCCCCAGTACCCGTCCTAGCACTTTTAGATTCCGGAGCTAATTCCTGTTTCATGGATCGAAATTTTGCCCAAGCTTCTCAGATATCCTTAAGGAAACTTCCTTGTCCCGCATCTGTAGTAGTCATTGATGGTCGTCCCATTGCTTCCGGGAATATTGTAGAAGAATCAGAACCCATTCAAGTTGTCCTAGGTAGTTTTGTGTGTATAATATCATTTAATATAATTAGTAGTCCAGAGCATCCCATTGTCCTAGGATTACCTTGGTTTGAATTACATAATCCAGCCATAGATTGGAGAACAAGAGAAGTCTGATATCGACCACCCCAAGAATCAACTCACCGAGTTTCGACCATTTCACTCCATCAACTACGCGAAGAAGGACCCAAGAAGGCAATGTTCCTATTTGCCATATCAGTACATCCTTCCAACACTATTAAGAAGGACTCCTCAGTACAACTTCCGGCCAAATATCATCCTTATGCCGATGTATTTGACAAGGTAAAAGCTGGTACCCTTCCTCATCACCGTCCCTATGGCTGTCCCATCGATTTACAACCAGGAACCGAGCAACCATGGGGACCAATTTACAACTTGTCACCCACTGAGTTAGAAGTCCTTCGAGCCTACATAGAGGAGAACTTGGCAAGCGGGTTCATCCATCATTCGAAATCTCCGGCCGGTGCACCCATCTTCTTTGTCAAGAAGAAAGATGGCTCACTTCGTCTCGTCGTTGATTACAACGGATTGAA
Organism: Azolla caroliniana; assembly: GCF_043228905.1. Taxonomy (NCBI): domain Eukaryota; kingdom Viridiplantae; phylum Streptophyta; class Polypodiopsida; order Salviniales; family Salviniaceae; genus Azolla; species Azolla caroliniana. The sequence goes on from NW_028230672.1 coordinate 37,342, forward strand.
TAAAGTCACCATCCGGAATAGGTATGCACTTCCTCTTATATCAAGTTTTTTACTAAAATCGACCTACGAGGAGCGTATAACCTTGTGCGGATCCGATCGGGAGATGAATGGAAGACCGCCTTTCACACGCGGTATGGGCATTTCGAGTATACTGTTATGCCGTTCGGCCTAACCAATGCACCCGCAGTCTTCCAACACATGGAAAATGATATATTCAGAGACCTCTTGGATATTTGCTTGATCATCTATCTGGATGATCTATTGATTTATTCGAAGACCCAGCAAGAGCACGATTCTCATGTACTATTAGTACTAACGCAACTCCGCGAGAATGGTCTTTATGCCAAGCTAGAAAAATGTAGCTTTGACTGCAAGCAAGTGGAATTTCTAGGCTACGTCATCTCCTCAAAAGGCATCGCTATGGATCCAGCTAAAATCCAAACTGTACTAGAGTGGCAAATTCCACGGTCGGTATGAGATGTACAATATTTTCTAGGTTTTGCTAACTTCTACCATAAGTTTATACAGGATTACTTGAAGATTATCTTACCTCTCACACAACTTACGAAGAAGGGCCAAGCATTTCTTTGGTCCATCAAAGTAGATATGGCTTTTTGGCATCTTAAGAAAACCTTTACATCAGCACCGATTCTAGCTCATGTGGATACAAGAAAACCATTCATCATGGAGGCCGACGCATCAGATTTCGCCCTCGGTAGCATCCTTTCTCAACAAGGAGATAAAGAAGAGTTGCATCCGGTGGCTTTCCATTCGAGCAAATTTGATGTCACAAAAATCAACTACGAAATACATGACAAAGAGTTATTAGCCATCGTGGATTCATTTGTGAAATGGCGGCATTTCTTAGAGGGCTCTCCACATCAGGTCATTGTCTTTAGCGATCATAAAAATCTTGCTTATTTTCAGAACGCTCGCGTACTAAATCGACGGCAAGCTCGGTGGGCGCAATTCCTCACGCGTTTCGAATTCAAAATCACATATCGACCGGGGAAGCAGCAAGGAAAAGCAGATGCACTATCACGGCAGTCATATCTTGCACCTCGTCCTGGTGATGCAACATTTGATAATGAAAAGCAAGTAATCTTGGGACCAACACGATTGCACAAGACGCGGATTTTTCACACCCCGATGGATTCACGGATTACCGATGACATACGTGCAACCTTGAAGACGGATAGTTTTGCTCAAGACATCTTGGCGCACATTGATACTTCTCGGGCATCCTGTTCTCAGTCTCAACAACCAGGTATTGACTACCGACAATTCGAATATCATGAGGGTTTGTTATTCTTTAAAAAGCGCGTATATGTCCCCGATTGCTCCTGTCGCCTTCAAATCGTCCAGCATTGTCACAACACCCATACGGCGGGACATTTCGGTAGTACTAAGACGTTGGAGCTAGTGCAACGATCTTTTTGGTGGCCCCACATGCGCCGTTTTGTAGACGACTACGTTCAGACCTGTGATGCTTGCTGCCGAGCAAAGATGCCACGACACCATCCATATGGCTTGTTGGAACCCTTACCGATTCCAAGTAAGCCGTGGCACTCTATTTGTCTTGATTTTATCACAGATCTGCCAGTCTCAAAGGGGTTCGATGCTATCCTAACCGTTGTCGATCGATATACGAAGATGGCACATTTTGTGCCGTGTACTAAAGCCATCACTAGTGAGGAAACCGCCGCCCTTGTTATGCGTGAGGTATTTTGGCATCATGGCCTCCCAGATAATATCATCAGTGATCGAGGACCGCAATTTGTCTCCAAATTTTGGCAGCATCTCTTCAAGATGCTCAAGGTCTCCTGCAACCTATCCTCCGGCTACCATCCTCAAACTGACGGGCAGGCGGAACGAACAAACCAAACACTGGAGCAATATCTCCGGTGTTTCCTGAGTTATCAACAGGATGATTGGGTCGAGATTCTCCACTTTGCGGAGTTTGCGTATAATAATGCTATTCACTCCTCGACTCGGGTCTCCCCATTTTTCTCTTATACCGGTTCTCATCCTCGTTGGTCGGTGATCGACACCCCGGAGCTACTTACCAATCCTCGTGCCGGGGATCATTTGGAGAGACTATGCAAGATCCAGACAGATCTCCTGACTCATCTTCGTCATGCTCAACAAGCGCAGAAGACTTACGTAGATCGTCATCGGCTTCCCTCCTCTTTTGCCATCGGAGATCGAGTATGGTTCTTATGTCGTCACATCAAGACTACTCGACCGTGCGACAAGTTGGATTATCAACGACTCGGTCGTTTCCGTATTACGGGTAAGGTTAATGATGTCACATTCCGCCTTGATCTCCCTCCGCAGCTTCAGATACATCTGGTTTTCCATTGTTCTCTTCTTGAACCTTATAAAGCAAACACCATTCCCGATCGTGTTACACCACCGCCGCCCCCGCTGGAGTTGGACGCCGGCCCAGAGTATGAAGTTGCTGCCATCCTCGATTCCAAACTTGTTCACAACAAACTTTATTATTTGGTCGATTGGCTTGGTTATAGTCCAAGCAAACGTACTTGGGAACCCGTCGAGCATGTTGCCAATGCTTAGGATCTTCTTGCTGATTTCCACCGGAAGTATCCAGACAAACCCGGTCCGCAATCAGCGCCGACTCGTTCCACTCGTCGTCTTTAAGGGGGAGATAGTGTCATGATATGGCAAGACTCGAACCCATGACCTTATGCTACATGGGTCGAGCTCTTACCATTAGACTATGAATTGTAATACGAAGGATATTATTTTCATTTATGCTTTATCATAGAAAATTGATGTATATTCCAGATCTCTCTGGAACATTCTAGAAGCTTCAGGATTATTCCTGAGAACACTATAAAAGAGGGCACTAGGCATTATGTTGAACCAAATTGCTTCAACGCCAGTCTTAAGCCTTTTAGCAATTTTCTACTTATCCTTCACATAATATATTGGTTGTCATCATCATCTCTCTCTCTCTCTCTCTCTCTCTCATCCTCGCTATCTCTCCTTTCGCTTCTCTCTTTCTCTCTCTCTCTCTCAAGAGTCTTACGCAGTCCCATCCTCTTAGTACTAATAGTACTGCTCTTCTTTAGTACTAATTCCATCTCTGCTTAGTACTATTCCTGACAGTGTCGAGGATAAACATCCTCCCGTCTCTGTGCCCTTGCGCAATAATCTGGCCCTCTTCCTAGATGAAGCACCCAAGGTGCATAAACCGCACCTGCATCCCCTGGTCGACGATCTGTCCTACCGACACCAGGTTCTTCGTGATTGTCGGAACGTGTAATACGTTCATCAACTTCCCCTTCTGTCCGACGTGGCTCAAAGGGACTTCTCCGACATGCACGATTGGGTGAGGAGTGTCGTCTCCGGTTTCGACTACTCCTAGTTGATTCGGTTTTTCCAAAAAGGACAACCACTCTTTGTGGCTCGTCATGTGGTTCGTCGCACTGGAGTCAACATACCACACTTCCTCTGATTTGGAAGTGGTCTTCTTCATCGAGTTCGCCTCGTGCTTCATCACCAAGGCTGGCCCGCTACCGTTCTTCCGATCCCTTCGTGTAGTGCGAGCTTTGTCGGCCATCGTTGCCGGCCTTGCCGGATCCGGATTTGTCCGAATCGACGCGTTTTTTCCAGCACTCTCTTTCTCTGTGGCCCTTTTTGCCACAGTACCAGCATTCCGTTGCAGATTTGTGTTGTCGGCCTCCGGCACTGCCTGACTCCCCCTGCTTGTGGAGGTCCCGGAACTGTTGTGCCTTCTTTCTTGCTCTTGTCGGCCGCCTCCATTGCGTGCCGACCTGCCTCGTCCACCACTCCCACGGGACCGATCCGCCTCCGTGTACAACATCCGGCTATTAGTGGGTGCGCTAGTTGACGCACCGGCGTGGTTCTCCTCTACAAGGAGCATCGACTATAAGTCGAAAAATGATAGCGTATTCTCCCTTGTACACACTGCCGTTCGGAACGCTCTGAACTTCGACGCCAGGCCCCCAAGACAGACACGTACCATCTCGTCTTCCTCTACAGTAACGTTGATAGAGGCAAGCGAGTCACATATCTCTTTGATCCGGACTGTGTAATCCGCCACCGACATGTCCTTTTGTCGGACATTGCCCAACTCCTATCGGAGTTGCAGCTTCCGGGCTGTTGTGCTCGTGGCGAACACCTTCTTCAGGTTCCTCCAAGCCTCCTTCGGCGTCTTGGCGTCTCGGATGTGGCTCAGCAGCTGGTCTCCGACACTGGACGCGAAGCAGTACATCACTCTGCTTGCCGATTGTTCCCACACTGGGAAGTCTTTATGTGCCGCATTAGGTGCTGTTTCGTTGGCTCCTTCGACGAAACTCTAGTAGCCATGCCCAAGCAGGTACTGGTGCATCTTATACGACCAAGATGCATAGTTGGATCTGTCGAGTTTCTCCACAGGGAGTGAGCTAGCCATCCCTTTATCCATCATTTCTCTGTCTGCTGTTTTACGACCTATTAGGGTTTGTTGTCAAGCATTTGTCAGTTGCAAAGGAGGTTCTCAACCCTCGCGCTCTGATACCATGTAAACGATTACTTGCGGAAGCGTTAGAAAAACAGAGAAATTAGGGAAAACACAGAGTACGCGAGAGAGACAGAGAGAGCAGAACGTAAAAGCTATATTCAAAAACGATATATGCCTCTGTCGTTTACAATTGTGCTCAGTAGCACTATTTATACAAGTCCTCATGGGATTGACAGAAGTACCACGTACTACAATGCTCACACGAGCTTCTGACACTTACTACGAGACTATAATTGCCTAGTAGTCTAAACTAATACTAGGCTTCCGGTTACCGATTGGACCCGGCTAACCGGCTCTCCAGCTCACCGGCTCTATTGCTTGCTGGCTTCCCGATCCGTCTCGCTTGCTGGCTCAGGCTTATTCAGCCGATCCGGCTCCAGTTGAGCTTGCCGCTTCAACAGATTCGAAGAAGGAGCACTCGACGGCTCAAGAATCCTCATCCCCACCTTCTGCTTTGAGTGCTCCATCAACTTCGGGATGTGAGCTCTCGGCACCGGAATCGGCTTGAGATTCCACGGTACATGCGGTAACAACCTGAAAAACTTTGCCTTTCTTCCTTTATAATTTGAGAAATTCTCATCTATCGAAGCATGTCTCCAAGTTCATCTATTGTAGCTCCCCCGTGGGTTGAACCACTTCGTCATTCCTCAGTCTTTGGGCTTGTGGTTCTTACCTTTCGTTATGGTTTTTTCGACCAATCTGAATTACAGTACTCGATCTTGTCTAACTCTCCCATTGTCGATGCTTATCAAAATGCCCACACGCTCTCTTCACTACTGCCCAATCTGAAATGAGACCTTCATCGTTTTCCAGCAATAATCCAAGGTCTCTTCGGTTTTTCACATCTATTGCTTTAATAAATAGGAGCACCTTGCTAGAATCCAGAATTGTTTGGTCATGTGTAGGTAGACGTTCCAATCTTTGCTCGAATTCGTGGAGCGTCACACTCGCACTCAACTCTTTGTTAGTAGACTCCAACGAGTCCATTAAATCCTTCTTTGTCACTCAAGATGAGTCACCAAATCCATATTCTTCAAGTAAACTTCGTTGAAAAGATGACCATCCAAGATTTTCCTCTTGTAGCTCTAGAACCCGGGAGTATAGACTTCAAGTTATAACCCTCGAGAAGCTTGCCACTTCTCACGCCACACGTGTGTGGACATTGCCCCTTCTAAATCTTGTTTGTTTTACGTGATTTTCACATCGTTGCTGAAAATCTTTACGACAACGCATAACCTTTTCCATCATTGTCTTTTCACAATTATAACTAAAAATCTTTTCAAATATTTTTTTTCATATTAATATTTTTATTTTTATTTTTATTTCCAACATACGTTGGTCATTCAACGTGATCTACCTACCGACTCCGAGAGTCATAGGTTCCTCTGACCCCAATTAGTTCTATCGGTCCTCCAACCCATTTACTCCTAGTACTCGTCTAGGGTTCCCGACAATCTGGACGGTCGAATCTTTTGGTCGTTCGGGGTCCCCGACATCCTAGTTACCCCTGTGTTGCTCCTACTCCTTGGCCGGATTTGATGGCATTGACGGTTTTAGTTGGAATCCGTTCACCCATTTGTCAAGTACTTCTCCGGCTAAGGTACATAACTAATACGATCCATTGAATTCCATGATTATCCAATACGACCTAAACCCTAAACTGGTTCAATAAACTTTGTACCCGGTGTTCTTCGAGTTCGAGCAATTTTTCCAATCTCATCCATTTTGACTCCTGTTCGTTCAGTTGTTCTCATACTTGAACGTGTAAACTCAGAATTTGGAATTCCATCATCATCACTGCTTCCAATTTGAAAGCCAGTTGGAATGGTGTCAACCGTATGCTTGTCTTATAACTCATTCGGTATGCCCACAACGTGCTTTGCGACTTTGTGTCCCAATCTTTCCGATTCTCATTCACAAGGTTCTTCAAAATGTTCTAGAGTGTCTTGTTTGTATATTTGGTTAATCTGTTAGCCTGCGGGTAGTAAGGGGTGTTTCTTTTTATGTACGACGGCATAAAACAGTGTCAAGCTCTCTACTACTTGGCCGATGAAGTGCCCTCCTTGAACACTTATTAATTCAATCGGACATCCGAACCTACACCAAATGTTCTCATAAAACAATTTCACGGTTGACACTACTATGTTATCTCGTAGTGCCTTACCCATTTGGTGCAATAATCCATGGAAACTATGATGTACCTATTACAGGTTCGTGTTGCCGCTGACTTGAATGGTCTGACAAAATCCAATCCCCACTTCTGGAACATTTCTAGTGGTAGCACCGGATGATGGGGCATCCGCGCTTGCTCTGTGGGTTGACCCATTCTTTGACATAAGTCACATTCGCGGCAATACCGGATTGAATCTTTCAGGGTGGTTAGCCATCACAAGCCGCTCCGCCAAATCTTCCTAGTTGTTTCCTCTCCGGCATAGAGGCCATCGGCTACTCCGCAATGAGCTTCCCGTAATACCGCATCCTTCTCGTTGCTTCAGACCACTCGTCTCCATATTCTATCTTCTCCTTTGTGATACAATGTGTCTTGTATGATACAGAAGTGTCGGCTCCGGACCACCAGCAGCTTCTGCTCTTCTCAACTCATTTCTTCTAGTGGTAGGCCGGTACTTAAGAACTGCTGCATGTTGGTAATCCATTTTTTGTCAGATTGTACCACCTCGGTTGTTGATTTGTCAATTGTGACTTGAAACAATTGGGCGTCCGGAAATTCGTCCTGTATTCTGTCACTTGTTTCCCCCGAACTCCAACCAACTTAAGTAAATTGGTACAATGTGTTGGACGCCAAGTTGATGATAAATATCAAACTCAAACTCCCATAGCAGTAGAGTCCATCTAGCTAATTTTCATGTTAATGAGGCTTTGGATGCCTAGTATATTAGCGTCGAATGATCTACGTGGAATGAGAATTTCCGTCCCAACCCAAAAGATAGTGCCTATATTTTGTAACGTTGTATGTCATTCCCAATGCTTCCCATTCCATAGTCGAGTAGTTCCGTTCGGCCTTAGAGAGTTTCTGGCTTGTGTGTATACTGCTGATACTAGTTTGGCTCCGTCAACTGCATTAGTACGCTACCAATAGCAATATCCGACGCATCTACAAAAACGTGAAAGTCTCTTGTCCAATCCGGTAGTTGTACTACTAGGGCTTGCGATAGCATCACTTTTAAGGCTTGGTAAGCCTTTCCCTCTTGCTCTGTCCATTGGAATGGTATCTGGTGCACCACAACATGTAATGGTATGGAAAAACCTAACAGATACCCGAGCATTCGGTTGTGCCACCAGATCTGACCAAGATATTTGCTTAATGCCTTTGCATTTGTGGGTACGGGTGTTGCTAGTATAGCATTTACTTTGTTCGGATCTACGACAATTCCATCCTTAATGATGATGTGACTCAATAGGGCGCCACTTGCTACTCTTAATGCACATTTCGTCGGATTCAAGCTTAATCTTGCATTCCAACACTTTTCCAAACACAATCGGGGGTGATCCAAATGTTCCATTTTCTGGTTGTACATAACAAAATCATCCAAAAACACATGCATGAATTCCGGGATGTATTCCCCAAAGATTTCCATAATGATACGTTGAAATGTTGTGGGCAGTCTTCAATCTAAACGTCATTACTACGACGACCAAGACTCACCATTCAGTAACAATTGTCGTCTTTTCTTGATCATCCGGATGCATGCTTATCTGGCTATATTTGTTGAACCCATACAAGAAGCTATATATTTTGTGTCCCACGACTGCATCTAGCACTTCATCTGTTATTGTGGTTGCATTCAATTTCCGATAGTCAACGCAAACTCGAATGTTCCCATTCTTTATGGGTACTACCAGAATCAGGTTGAGCAAAGTCACTTGCTTAACTAGTCCAATAAAGTCGACTCTTAATAATTTGTCAATTTCCTCCTTTACTTTAACCACATAGTTGGGGTTCTTTCAGTAGCGCCTTTGAGCTACCGGTTTCGCGTCTTTGCTGAGGTGGATTTGATGTTGATAGAACTTCAGGTCCATCCACTTCATATCTTCGTAGGACCAGGTGAATACATCTTTAAATTCTTTTAATAGTACCACCATTTCTATTTTCTCATCCGGCCGCATTTCCTTAGCAACGTGTACCGGCCATGGTTCTTCAGTTGTATCCAGCCAGGTTCACTTCTTCTAGCGTTGATGCTTTTACTCATTGTGACACTACTTCCTCTTTTTCTAACACTTCCTCAGCCTGCCGGAATTCCCGGAGAGCTCCCTGATCCGTTCCCGGAGAGCTTCCCGATCTGGAGCGACGATGTCTTCTTCTTTGTTGGTTATGTACGGGGTTATTGCTTCCGCCATATCTATCTCGAAAAGTGGTAGAATCCTTCAGTTCTCTATTTAAAACGGGTTCACTTCTTCATCCGCAATCTTGTCGAGCATGTTTACAACTTCTACATACAAGGGTGTGAGTTGCTTGTTGGTAGATACTCATTGTTGGCATAAAAGGTTGACTCCTTCCACTTTGTATCCTAGTGTGAACACATCCATATAGTTAGGGTTTAGTATATAACCTATAACCTAACATTGTAACATCATCCTTCTTGTATCTAGATTCTCTGAGAGTGTAAGAGTCACAGAATAATGATACCTTCCATTAGAGCTTGAAGTGTGTCTACCTTTCCATTCTTTCTTCTGTCATAGTCTCTATGTTATTTGTTGTACACATAATCGACAGGTCCTCATATACTTTGGCATACATCTCAAACCCCATCAACATCAACTCGTATCAGAGCAACTTGTTCTTCATCAGCAACAAAAGAGCAAAGAAAGCTGATAGAAAAGACAAGCTCAGTAAAAAATCTCATTTCTAAAAAAGAACATGGCTTCAACATCCAGTACAAGACTT